>NW_017306644.1:477097-484770 GCF_000935625.1 Nanorana parkeri | reverse complement strand
CGCCTGTCTACCCCTCCCACCTGACAGTCTACCCCTCCCTCTGCTTCTCATGTGACTGAGCTGACCAATGAGTGTTCACAATTTGCAGGTGTAATTCACAATCCATGGCGCAGGGCTGCACCGGGGGGAGGGGAAGGGCTGTTCGTGGAAAGATAAGTACAGAGCTCCGGTCTCACGGACGTTACCCGCTCTCAGGGCCAGAGTACGTTCCAGAACGTTCAGCCTCTGGAACGCAACCCGGCCGGCTCACTTTGTTTTGGGGCGGGAGGGGGCGTGGTGGTGCATTGAAGTCACTGGCACCGCAGCCACGCCCCCCTGCCCGCACGGCACATTAGTGCCTGCATTGTGGTCCGGTGCAATCTGTGGAATGCACTCTTCATGGTGTGACTGGGCCCTCCATCATGGAGTCATTTGCCGTGGCCCCGGGGGGTCCCCGAAGGGCTAAATGTAGAGAGAAACTGCAAGGCGCCCAGAACTAGGAGGAGGAGGAACTGAGTGAAGGGTGCAGTGAGGTATGAGGCACTGAGTGAAGGGTGCAGCACTGAGGAGGAGGTATGAGGCATTGGGTGAAGGGTGCAGTGAGGTGTGAGGTACTGAGTGAAGTGGGCAGTGAGGTAGGAGGCACTGAGTGAAGGGTGCAGTACTGAGGAGGAGGTATGAGGCACTGGGTGAAGGGTGCAGTACTGAGGAGGAGGTATGAGGCACTGGGTGAAGGGTGCAGTACTGAGGAGGAGCTATGAGGCACTGAGTGAAGGGTGCAGTACTGAGGAGGAGGCATGAGGCATTGGGTGAAGGGTCCAGTGAGGCATTGGGTGAAGGGTGCAGTGAGGTATGAGGCACTAAGTAAAGGGTGCAGTACTGAGAAAGTATGAGGCACTGAGTGAACGGTGCAGTACTGAGGAGATATGAGGCACTGGGTGAAGGGTGCAGTGAGGTATGAGGCACTGGGTGCAGTACTGAGGAGGAGGTGGTATGAGGCACTGAGTGAAGGGTGCAGTACTGAGGAGGTATGAGGCACTGGGTGAAGGGTGCAGTGAGGTATGAGGCACCGGGTGAAGGGTGCAGTACTGAGGAGGAGGTATGAGGAACTGGGTGAAGGGTGCAGTACTGAGGAGGAGGTATGAGGCACTGAGTGAAGAGTGCAGTGAGGCACTGAGTGAAGGGTGCAGTACTGAGGAGGAGGTATGAGGCACTGGTTGCAATACTGAGGAGGAGGTATGAGGCACTGAGTGAACGGTGCAGTACTGAGGAGGAGGTATGAGGCACTGAGTGAAGGGTGCAGTACTGAGGAGGAGGTATGAGGCACTGGTTGCAATACTGAGGAGGAGGTATGAGGCACTGAGTGAACGGTGCAGTACTGAGGAGGAGGCATGAGGCACTGAGTGCAATACTGAGGTGGAAGTATGAAGCACTGGGTGAAGGGGGCAGGACTGATGAGGAGGTATGAGGCACTGAGTGAAGGGTGCAGTGAGGTGTGAGGCACTGGGTGAAGGGGGCAGGACTGATGAGGAGGTATGAGGCACTGAGTGCAATACTGAGGTGGAAGTATGAAGCACTGAGTGAAGGGTGCAATACTGAGGAGGAGGTATGAGGCACTGAGTGAACGGTGCAGTACTGAGGAGGAGGCATGAGGCACTGAGTGCAATACTGAGGTGGAAGTATGAAGCACTGGGTGAAGGGGGCAGGACTGATGAGGAGGTATGAGGCACTGAATGAAGGGTACAGTGAGGTATGAGGCACACATTTGGGGTCTCAGGTGCCGCCCTCCTCTCTGTCTGGAGGCCTCAGCACCCCTCCCCGAACTCACCTGGACAGGCGGCTCAACCCGATCCGAGGAGGCCATTTTCCCAGACCTCACCAATCGACCGCCGAGCACACAACATCAGCCAGGCCGGAGCGCCCGAGCACCGAGCGCCGGACTGTGACCCCGGCAAGGCCTCCGGATCACGTGCCTGGAGCTGTCACCGCCGGCGGCAGGGAGTGCGTCACGTGACCAGCTCCGACTTCCGGTGGCACTGAGAGATCCTGGAACTGTCAGTGCAGCAGCAGCCGGGAACCCTTCACATGTGCACAGATCCGGGAGCGCTGCTGAGAGTCAGTTATCATACAGGGAGCCAGGTTATCAATATGTATGGGTGCTGAGGACCAATGATCAGCCTATGGATTCCTGATTAACAATATACAGGGCACAGTAAATGGCGCTGTACAGAGATTATAAAGGATTCTTTTTTGTCCTGAGATACACTTTAATATACAGGGACATGGTGTCGGGGGAATCACTGAGCAGGGACGAAGTTGCTATTTTGATTGGATGATGAAGCCTAAGCCCCCGCCCCTCCAGTGATACACTGTAACTTCTCACACAGTTCTATATAGGAATGTTTGAGTCATCACTGTATAATAATAAAATATATAACTCCCTTCTCATTTATAATATATACACCTTCCCCTATGAGCGCAGACACTCAGCCAACTTCCTCCTGGCAGTTAACGGGTGTATACAGTACAGGGCTCAGGAAACTACAGTTCCCGGCATGCTTCGCGGCCTGGGAATGCGGAAGTGGCAGCCGGGGGCTTGTCCGTCACGTGACCAATTCCTCTTCGGCGGCATCATTGCAGATTATGAAGCGCTGTGTGCTGACTGTGAGGGGCAGCCCGGCGAAGCACGGGGTGGCCGCTGACTCCCTGCAGGAGCTGCGTGAGAAAGGTGAGTGATTGGGTGTTGGGGGGAAGATGTATTCAGAGTCAGACTGGCTGCATTGCCTGTGCTAGGTCCCTGTGTACACAATTTGACACTACAGTCACCACACAGAAGTCCAGCAAATGTATTTCAAGGGCAGTTTGTGACAGGAAAGTTCATTCTGAAGGGGGGGGGATTCATGGAAAGTGGAGCAGACAGGCAACCAATCGGATTCTTGCTTCAATTTGTTTGAAAATGAAAGTGAAAAGCTGATTGGTTGTCAAGGGCAACTGCTCCATTCATAACATGAGGACAGAGAGTGTTTACTATAACCACAATCAGGAATGGACAGGAGGGGATGTAGAGCACTTCCCATTCATTCATAACTGAGGATGTAGTAGTGACCATACTCTGTCCTCCGTTATGTACAAACACTCAGCGATCACTGAGTGTTTGTACCCGCTCTCCTTCCTGACTCGCTGTCACAGGAGGCTGAGCGTGCGGGGAGGAGAGCTCAGCCTCATGTGACAGCGCGGCCTGTCTCCGCCCACACATCGCTCTGCCGGACTGTGACAGGAGGCTGAGCGGTGTGGGAGGAGAGACACCGGCCAATCACATCGCTCTCCTACCGCAGCGCTCGGCCGGCTGTCATACTTTCTCTTCTCCCTGCTGGGACACAGAGCAGCGACCAGTGAGGAGGAAAGAAAGCAGGGATGCGCCAATGTATCGGCAGGAAAATGGCACTTTCGGCATTCAGCCAAAAGTGCAATTTACGGCCAATATATCGGTGTATCCCGTGTGTGTGTAATACTTTTTGTCCCATGAAATGAATATCCTCTATCGTCCTACGGGACACAATTCTAAAATGTCATAATGATCATTGAACAGAACTCTTTTATTTCTCAGCCTTCAAAGTCCTGAATGTGGACCCCGCAAATGAGCCGGTCACTCTGGCCCTGTTGGAAGACGGGACGATCGTGGAAGACGAGGACTATTTTCTCTGTTTGCCTGAAGACACGGAGTTCCTAATCCTTCAAGGAAACAAGAAATGGGCGCGAACCTCTGTAGGTATGTAGTAAATTGAGGGGGTGAGAAGGGATCCTTGTTTCCGGGATCCTATGAGGACCATCCTGAGAATGTTGCCTCCTTTCTTCAGATGGGGGCACGTCGTGGATGGCCCGAGAGTCGGTAGAGGTGGATGAAACGGACGGCTCTGACTCTCCGAGGTGGAAGGTATTGGCCGCACAGCTGAGGGAGAACCTGTCTAACATCATTCTGTTGTCAGAGGCGGACTTTCAGGTATGTAGAACGCTGACTAAGAGCCCTCCTCACTTTGTGGAAACAAGCCGTGTACGTTTCTCCACGCATTCTATAGAAGGATCTCCACACGCAAGAAAAAAAAACCCCTTCGTTTTAACTCTCGGAAACTACAATTTCAGAAGATTAATTTCCTGATTTTCAGATTCCTTGTTTCCTGTTTATTATACACTTTCTTAGAACGAGATTCTTTCTTGCATGACTTTTCTAAAGCTGGAGTTCAATACGCATTTATTTTGCTCTCCCCGGTTCCACCTCATCAAGAGGCTAATTACATTTTAATTAAAAAAAAAAACGTTCTGTTTCCATCACATACCTTTTTATTTACACCCTGTGATGTCATCACTGGGTCTTCTTGGGAGGAGTTATGCAAATATCAAAATTGAACCTGTCTAACATCATTCTGTTGTCAGAGGCGGACTTTCAGGTATGTAGAACGCTGACTAAGAGCCCTCCTCACTTTGTGGAAACAAGCCGTGTACGTTTCTCCACGCATTCTATAGAAGGATCTCCACACGCAAGAAAAAAAAACCCCTTCGTTTTAACTCTCGGAAACTACAATTTCAGAAGATTAATTTCCTGATTTTCAGATTCCTTGTTTCCTGTTTATTATACACTTTCTTAGAACGAGATTCTTTCTTGCATGACTTTTCTAAAGCTGGAGTTCAATACGCATTTATTTTGCTCTCCCCGGTTCCACCTCATCAAGAGGCTAATTACATTTTAATTAAAAAAAAAAACGTTCTGTTTCCATCACATACCTTTTTATTTACACCCTGTGATGTCATCACTGGGTCTTCTTGGGAGGAGTTATGCAAATATCAAAATGTCTTGATGGGTGGATGTCAGTCTGGAGGAGTGGGTGTTCTTAGGCAGTTTTTATTTGCATACAGACGGCCCTAGGTACCGCCCATATGTGATGCTTGATTGAATTGGTGGTCAGTGGGAAGAATGCCCCTTAGATTGGGGGTCAGTGGGAAGAATGCCCCTTAGATTGGGGGTCAGTGGGAAGAATGCCCCTTAGATTGGGGGTCAGTGGGAAGAATGCCCCTTTTATTTGGGGTCAGTGGGAAGAATGTAGGCCCCCCATGGCTGACCTTCTGGAAATGCCTGCTTGGTTGTCTTTGACTTCAGTAGTGATGATGTGGCTGATCCAGAACAAATGTGTAGGCATTCTGACTATATTGTTGGCTATATTCTAGTTCTGGGGCACTAAAGATCCTGAAGTCACTGAACCAGTGTCCTAGCCAGGGCACATAATATTTTCAGAAGGAGGTCCGCCATGGCAGCCCAGGTCCTTTAAATGCCCCAGCAGTAACAGATCGTTGCGAGTAGGGTAACCCTGGTGCTGCTGGTGATCTTTATGTGCCTGTACTTCCTGTAGTCTCTGATCGATGTGGAAACCAAGGAACTCAGCAAAGAGATGGCCACGTCACTCGCAAAGACGGAAATGCTGAAGGATACACTACAACGCCTTCTGGACCGCCGAGAAGAAGAGCGTCAGTGCAAGGATCTGCTACATCTCTATCTGGAGGCTATGAAGAAGGATGACGTAGATGGCCCCCAATGTTCAGGTGAGGGCTCGGAGAACCAGTTACTTTCTTCCAGTCTTTAATTTTCATGATGGTTTTTAGAGTGGGACTCCAGCCAATGCCACAAGAACAGAAAGTGAGGAGAAATCCAAAATCTTGCAGAAGTCACTAGAACAGGAGGTGAGGGGGGACTCTTCCTATGGAGATATGTTCTAGTGACATCTAAGAGAGGATATTTCCCTTTATCTCTGAGATGGGAAGCGAGGTGAAATCTCCCCTTTGTGGACACAGACAGTAATAAGATCCTCTGACAGGGCCTCTAACACTTCACCACTCTAAACCAAAGCCAATAAAAAATGTCTTGGCTGGAATTCTACTGCCGCATACAGATCTTTAGCTCCCTCCACCCCTTAAATGACTCTCTATTCTTTTTAAAGGGGCAGCAGAGAATGTGACTGAATTAGATAACAAGAAGAAGGAGACGAGCTGCAAAATTCAGCTCCCCAGCCACGTACTCCGAATATTAAAGGAAAAGAAATTGCCACATCTCAGCTTATCAAACGAGCAGCTGGAAGTGAGTATTGTGTGTGTGTGTGTGTGTGTGTGTGTGTAAGTGATGCTTTGCAACAAGGTGTGGGCAGCACAGAGGCTGAGGCTGGCCAATTAAAGTTACAACCTGAATTTTCAATCTCCTTAACCCCTTCATGACTGAGAGTTTTCAGTTTCTGTTCATAAATGACTGACACACTTTTTACATTTTTGCTGTGTGATTCTTCCACAGCAGTAATATACTTTCTTACTAAATGTACCCACACATATTATGTATTGTTTTTTATAATTATATCACATATGTGTACCTAACCCCTCACTTAGTTTGAATAAAATGAAAAAATGAGGAAAAAAACTAGAAGAAAACACCTTTTTCACAAGTTTTTATTATTTTTTTAGAATTGTTTTTATATTATAGTATAAAAAATATATTTATATATCATTTTAATTTTCCTAATTTTGTTTTACACTTTAATGTTTTTTACACTTTGTAAAAAAAATAAACATTTAAAAATTTTTTTTTTTTCTTTTCAGTTTATATCAAGCAGTCACTATGACTGCTTGATAAATTAAACTTTTTTTTAAACATTTTTGGCTATTGGGCTGCTCCAAACTTAGGATCAGCTAATAATAACCTTAGAGACTGATCCTGACTGATTAGTCAGATTCAGATCTCACTAAAAGCTCTTTGATCGTGCCTAGACGATCAGAACTGATGCATTTCACTCAAAAGATATACATTGTATCTCTTGTATCTCTTTAGTGAAATGTATCTAAACATCGGGCTCTCAAGCTGTCAAAACAAATAGCAGAGAGGTGAGTCACTGCTACCTCTCTGCTATTTTCAGCTGTCAAATACAGGATCACAAATTGTATATCTGCTACATGTTTCTCAATTGCTGCTTGCTCAGCTCTCTGGAATGCAAGAGGGGTGAGGATGGTGAAGTTTAGGATCATTAACCCTGTCTGCACTGTGCTGGCAGATCTCAATATCAGTTGTAAACTAGGATAGAGCACTGTCTGTCCTAACAAAGGGTTAAAAAGACCTCCCAGGATGTATTCATATTACCGCTTGCAGTGGGACTACCCCAGCACTGCAAGGGCTAACTGCTCATTTTGGTCTCGGAGCAAAAATCAAGAAGATACACTCACCCTGTCCTTGATACTACAGCAGCGACCGCTCACCTCTCTCCCGCTCTGGCTGTGGTATGTCCCTCTGCGGCTTCATGTCTAATGGACCTGTATTAGACATGATGATGTCACGGGTTGTTAGACCGCCAGAGCCCGGGGGGAGAAGAAGCTGCGGGATCGGGTATGTATATCCCTAGACCAAAAACAAGCACTTAACCCTTGAAGTGCAGGGGTAGCCCCACTGCAAGGGTTAAATGGAATATATCTGGGGATTCTTCATTAAAGATCTAGAGGCATTGTATTTTCTAGGGGAGGGGGTGTGTGTCAGTCTGTCCCTAGTCTTTCTATTGGAACAGTTAGAGTTTCCTGTAACTGAGGCTGAGAGAGTAGATTGCAAAGGACTGCTACATTGAGATTTCTACAGGGTAGGAAATGTTATTTTTAAATTATTTTTCGATACGCTG
>NW_017306644.1:471771-477064 GCF_000935625.1 Nanorana parkeri | reverse complement strand
TCAGATGGTGGACGACATTCAGTCATAAGCTATAAAACATGCTGTCACTGACCTCTGTGGTTGCAGGCACTGTGGAGTCATTCATACTCTCATTTACAGCAAAAACGTCAATTGCAGCGTCTTAACTAGCTGTCGACCGATATGTTTTTGGTTTTTTTTCAGAACCGATACAGATTATGAGCCACCTATCGGGCTGATCACTTATATCGGGTACCGACATTCTGTTTACATCTGGCTGCAGAATCTTGCGCCGGCAGATAAACACATAGCCTGGCAGCTGAATGTAAACATCAGGCGGTGGGCCTGGTATCAGTGGACCCCTACTAGTGATGGCAATGAAAGGGAGTCTCTGCCTGCTATTGGCTATTGCAATTTGAAATGGCCAACAGCAGGCTGGCTATTCCACTGCCTGCTGTTTACATTCAGCTGCAGGATCTAGCCGCTAGCAGATGAATTGGGTGGGATGAATGGGGGGGAAGAGGGGGACCCTTCACTGTCCGTATCGGTAATATTGATCAATTTAAGACAGATGCTATAAAAATGTTGTCTATCTGCCTCGATTTATCGGTAGATCTGATAATCGGTTGGCCCCTAGTCTCCACTTACTCTGCCCCCCTCGGCTTCCCCAGCAGTGACATTGCAGCCTTCCGGTTTTCTAAGCTCTAAACACAGATCAGGTACACAGTCAGAGGAGAGAGCAGAGTGCTGAGGCCAGACCGAAATTGCTTTACTGCTTTTCATGTGAATTTTGAGATTGAATAGCTCCTCAGTGTCCGCATCTACAAAGGTCAGTGACGACGTATTTTTAAAGCTTATTTACTGCTTGGTAAAATTTGTATACATATTTAAATGTCTGAAGCCTGGCCACAGTACTACATTAAGCTTTAGAAACCGCTGCGTAGTGCAAGGGCCTACCCCTGCGTAGTTATTAGTAGATCAGAGGATTGGCATGACTTTGTTCTCATTTAATGACTGCTTTCCTTTCTTCAGGCTGTTTGCGCTCAGGACCCAGGCGCCCTGTCAGCGGACCTGACCTGCAGCTTACAGGACGCCCAGCAGATGCAGACAATGTGCCACGAACAGCTACAGCTGCGTTACGAGCAAGTGCAGTGCATGGACTCTATGGCAAGCATTTCTACGAACAAAAGGAAACATCAGCCCTGAGGCGGGGTGGGGGGCGGGGGAGCCAGAGCGAGGTCACGCATGAGGTGTAACAGCTGGGTGTGACACGGCACATAGAGCACTAGTTCAACAACATGCCCCAGCAAGGCAGGTCACATGACTCGGTCTGAACTGACACCAATGATTTTACAGGCCTGCCACCATTCCAGCCAAACAAAGCATGTAAACTCTTAAAGGAAACCTGCACTTGGCAAAATGTGTAGGCTGCCATTGCTGACCTTGTCCTGAAATAGGCAAGGTGCCTGGCTGTCATGCTGATCCAATGGCTTCAGTGGTTTCCAGTTCCGTTATTTAGGAACAAGAAGGCAAGTTTGAAGTTCCGACTTTACTGGCTTCATGCTCTGAGTCAGTCCGTATTAAACCAAAGAAAGTGAAGGGAAGCAATGTATACATTTAGCTAAGTGCCATACCATACACCCCTTTCCCCATCCCTTGTGGTGGTGCCAGGCAGCCAGTTATGAAAAGTATAGTACACATCTAATTGCATCCCTGATGCTGTCTCTGTTCTCGGTCCTGGTCTGCAGACACACTGCTCTTTCCACTGCATGGTGCATACTGTAGACAGGTGGAATGTAAGCAAAGCTTACAACAGTCGGTACGTGATCGCAGAAGTAGCAGATTATAATTACAAAGTTGCTTGTTGCTCTTGGATCTGTTAAAAGGGCAAAAATGTTTTAAATGTACAACGTACATTTTTGTTCCCCTACAAATGTGGGGAAAAAAACCTGTAATTTTTTTTCCCCCTATTCTCACTTTAAACATCCTGTTCATATTTCTGCATTTTAGATGCACAGCGAGCTTGTCTTTCATCGGGATGAATGGTACCACATGTGAAATGCACTGTAATGCAGGGGGTAGGCAACCTTGGCACTCCAGCTGCTGTCCAGTTACAAATCCCATCATGCTTCAGCCTCTGGGAGTCATGCCTGTGGAAGCCAGAGTCTTGCAGTGCCTCATGGGACTTGTAGTTCCACAACCACTTGAGTGCCAAGGTTGCCTAGCCCTCATTCACACAGGTAACGGCCGGCCCGTACAGATCTGTGCGGTGTGCACGGCCGTATCGGGCAGCTCCCGGAAAAGACGGATGCTGTGTGTGATTATACGCAGCAGCCTGTCCTTCTCTATGTGAGTTTGCGGCCGTATGCCGACCTACGCTCACCCGACCTGCACAACCATACGGGTATCCCTGCTCGGATGCAGACACAATCCATCCTGTCAGCGTATGAGTACGGACACCCGCACCGTACGGACGTGCAGGTCGGGTGAGCGTAGGGAGCCATACGGCCGGCTACCGCAGCTGGAGGGCCGGAGTTTGGCTACCCCTGCCCTATGTCAATACAGGACAGAGCAGTGACATAGGGGATGGGGTGCGGTGGGGGATACCGGCATCTGACATTGTTGGAAGTGTTGAATGCTGAAGAGTCTTATAGAGGCCGCAGGACTGGAACAGAGGGACGGCAGAAGATGGGTCCAACACACAGGTGACAATGGCTGGAAACTTTCAGCAGGTTTTATTTTATACCTGTCAGGATCACGTTGTCCGGTTGTAATATGACCTGGACCAGCACAGAATTGAACTTTTAAACAACATCTTCATGAATTTAAAATGTTAACCCTTCCCATGGGGCTACCCCCGGACTGCAAGGGTTAGGTGCTCATTTTGTCTAGGGGCACAAATAAAGGAAATATACTTACCTGATCCTCAATACCTCCTGGCTGCTAGACTGGTCTCCCCAGCCTCTCTTCCCCCCGGACTCCAATGGTCTAAACCCCATTGACGCCATCGTGTCTGTGCAAGGACCATTCACTTGCTAGTAAAAGTGTTTAAAGTGTACCTAGCATCAGATATATCTTTTCATATTAAGTGCAGCATGCTCAGCAATAGGTAAGGGTAACCCTCCCAGTTTTTTTTATTTGCTCCCACAGGGATCACAGTACTTCCCCAATGGGTGTGAATCTTCTCTCAATGAAGAGTATCTTTAGAAGGGTTAGGAGTTTTATATCTGTTATAGCATACCTCTACCCCCTTTCATTAAAGATTCACATCAGCATGCAGCTCTATATGTTGATATAAAATCACCTTACATTGATTAGTTAAACATTTTTCTTTTACTTACAATTATTGTTTTTCCGCTTCCTGGTCCTCTTGGGCTTTAGTGATGTCCAAATGTTGCATCTTGGGAAGGTTACATCAGCAGAGCACTGTTGGAAAATCTCAAGAGATCTCAGGGAAAGGCATTTTTCTCCTCTGAGATGATGTGCAAGGTCACATGTCCTAGTCACATGTGCTAGAGTTCCAGGAAGTAAAGGGAGACCTATTAATCTGCCCTTAGTAAAAATGATGGCCACTGTGAGACGAATGGGAAGGAAAATAAAAAAAAAAGGTATGCAAAGAAGAACAAAAAGCCGGCAATTATCTAGAAGTATCTGTTTGTAGATTCTCATTACTAAAGATTTATAACGGCCTGTGTGTTGTGATTTCAAAGATAAGGGTGGAGGTCCGCTTTCAGTGGAACTAATTCTGGAAATAAAATATTTGGCAATGATTACAATAAAATATTTTATCCAACTTTGCGTACTTTGGGCTACAAAGGGGCTCTCTTTATCATCTCGGAAAGATGGAGGGAATGCTAATGTATCTAGATCAGTGGAAAGTCACTGAAAAGGAAGGATACAATGTTTCATTTTAGAAATAAAGATGGTAATTGT
Organism: Nanorana parkeri; assembly: GCF_000935625.1. Taxonomy (NCBI): domain Eukaryota; kingdom Metazoa; phylum Chordata; class Amphibia; order Anura; family Dicroglossidae; genus Nanorana; species Nanorana parkeri. Next base: position 473,173 of record NW_017306644.1, on the reverse strand, counting down.
TTCCTTATATCTGATCCCATTCACGTCTATGGCTACTAAAGAATCGGGAAATACCGTGAGGGGGATTTGTCAAAGTCTGGAGCAGCTGTGCACGGCAACCAATCAGCTTCTCTCTTTCATTTTGAAATCTTAAAGTGACATTAAACCCTCAGATTTTTTAACATAAACCAATACTGTAATGTGTGCCTTACTGTAATCCATGGTTGTTTCCCTTCTCTTTGCTGCTCTTCCTTTTAAATCCTCATGTCTTCTCATGCTTGGGGAGAACTTCCCTTTGCAGCTGAGTGCCTCTTCCTGTAGTGCTGGCTCAGGTTGTGAACCTTCACACAGACACCATGTATCCATTCCAGAGACAAGGCAGTCTGCTGCAAAACAGAAGTTCTGCCCAGCATGAGAACAGATACAGATTTAAAAGGAAGAGCAGCAAAGAGAAGGAAAACTACCATGGATTACAGTAAGGCGCACATTACAGTATTGGTTTATGTTAAAAAATCTGAGGGTTTGGTTGCCATAGGCAACTGCTCCAGGTTCTGTCTGCTCCAGTTTTCATCAATTCCTCTCAGCGTCTATCAAAAGTATTCACCCCCCTTGGATGTTTTAATCTGTTATTGTCATAGAACAGGGGTGGGCAACTCCGGCCCTCCAAATCCCAACATACCTCTGGGAGTCATGCCTTTAACTGTCAGTCTTGCAGTGCCTCATGGGATTTGTAGTTCCACAACAGCTGGAGGACTAGAGTTGCCTGCCCTTGTTTAGAACATTGACTCCTAGTAGATTTTTTTTTTTTTACACACATTGATCAGCAGAAAAAAAATGTAATATCAAAATGAAAAGAGATCTCTTTAAAGCCGTGGTTCTCAACTGGTGGGTCGTGACCCAAAAGCGGGTCGCGACCCTGTGTTCAGTGGGTCGCCACATGCCTTCCACTTTTCTAGGGGAGAAGCTCCCAGCCTCCCCCTAGCACAACACTGTCCATTCTTACACTGAGCAGCCATTCAAAATATGCTGCCTGGCTCTGAGTGTTGACTTGAGGTGGGCTGGGGGTATGCCCGCTAGGGAGCTCCAGCCATACGTGCATTGCTTATAGCTCCCTTGCATGGCCTGGACTGGAGTGACATCACATTCTGGCTCCTGGCACCTCTATAGAGCGCGTGTGGGACCTGTACAAGCAATGCACATATGGATGGAGCTCCATCACAGCACAGCAGCCCACACTGCCGTGCGCTCCATTGTAGTGCGACTTGGGTCGCGACCTAATGATCGAGGACACATGTGGGCAGCGGCGTATTTAACTTTGCTGCTGCCCTAGGCAAGGCAGCAGCGCCGCCCCCTCCCCCGCAGCTTCTCGGAAAATCCCCCCTCCCCTGACTGACCCGCCGCTGCTCATACAGCACCCCCCCCC
>NW_017306644.1:443150-470675 GCF_000935625.1 Nanorana parkeri | reverse complement strand
CAGCCGGTATCTAGCAGACCCGATGACAGGAGGAAGACTTCCGCGTCACGTGACGGCCCGCAAGCAGCAGCGGCGCAGTGTGCTAGATACCGGCTGCTGCTCTGTGTCGTGGTGCTGGCGCTGGTGGCGAGAGCGCACTATACAGAGGTGGGTGATGCCATCTGCGGGAATCGGCGGGTCATTCCGGGGGGGGATGTGCAGCTTTGTCCTAGGCAAGGCAGCAACGCCGCCCTCAGCGAATCTGCCGCTCCAGGCAAACGCCTTGTTTGCCTCGCGGCAGATACGCCCCTGCATGTGGGTCCTGAGGTTACACAGGTTGAGAACCACTGCTTTAAAGTAAACACACAATCTATTGCACAGACACGGTAGCCTTCCCTTATTTCAAGAGTAAAATGTCTTGGATAATGACTCGTGAAAAGCTGACCAGTATATTACAGGACAGACACAAGCATCTTGGGGATGTGTGGGACCCATGGATGACTTATATAGGAGTGTAAATTGTTTATTGGCATACTTATATCTGCTACTTGTTTTTTATCAAACATGACCATCCTCGGAGCCTTTTTTTTTTCTTTCCTTCTTTTCTCCTTCTTTTTCTTTTCTTTTTCCCCTTTTGTTTTTTTTTCTTTTGCATTATTTTACTGATCAGCCTTTTATGGACCTTTGACCTCACTACTCTTGCACTCCTGAGGGAGTGGGATACGGTGACAGGTTACTTTTATAAATACGGTATTATCTTGTCTGGATTTGACCTGGATTGGTCCAGTGCTTTATGGTGCCTTGGTCACTAAACTATACCGATACTATTATGGAAGGTGACGGTAGTTTTACTGGCTTCATAATATCTATTGCTGGTCGAATGCTTGCCTCTGTTACCCTTCTGTGATGTGTGTCCTTGTAACGGAGTTATGTACACTCTGTATCTTTACAAAAAGAAAAAAAACTTAACAAAATACTTTGACGGTAAAGTAAAAACACAACTTCCTCCTGGCAGCAGACGGGTTAAACATGCTGCGTGACGCCTGTGGAGGAGACATACCTGAGATTGTGTCTTCAGGGGGTTTTCGTCGAAGGGGAACGCAACTTCCTGCTCGGCTTCTCCTGTTTAGTTGTCGGGCCGGAGTACGGAGAGGAGATGAAATACTGTGTGGTCCGTGTCAGGGGCAGCAACCTGAGGCATGAGGTGTTAGTGGCCACCTTGCAGGAGCTAACGGAGAAAGGTGAGCGGAATGCGGATCTGCGTGTTTCCACTAACAAGATAAAGAGTCCGGCCACCAAAACTTGATATTTAGTGGTGATTGCTGCTGGGCTGATTGTTGAGCTGCTGCTGGGTTTTTATTATTGGTGGAGGTGCTGGGCTGATTCTGGAATGCTAGTTCTGGCCATTGATTACTGATGGACACTGATGAACTAAATCTGGGAGGCTGCTGGGCTTTGATTATTAATGGACACTGATGGGCTTTGATTTTTGTTGGAAGCTGATTGGCTGAATCTTGGACACTGCTGAGCTCTGATATTTTGTGGACACTGAAGGGCTGAATCCGGGACACTGCGTAGCTCTGATATTTTGTGGACACTTAAGGGCTGAACCTGGGATGCTGCTGGGCTTTGATCATTTGTGGACACTGATGGGCTGAACCTAGGGCGCTGCTGGACTTTGATTATTAGTGAACGCTGATGGGCTGATTTGGGGCGCTGCTGGGCTTTGATTATTAGTGAACACTGATGGGCTGAATCTGGGATGCTGCTCGGCTTTGATTGTTGGTGGATGCTGCTGGGCTGAATCTGGGATGCTGCTGGGCTTTGATTGTTGGTGGATTCTGATGGGCTGAATCTGGGATGCTGCTGGGCTTTGATTGTTGGTGGATGCTGCTGGGCTTTGATTGTTGGTGGATTCTGATGGGCTGAATCTGGGATGCTGCTGGGCTTTGATTGTTGGTGGATGCTGATGGACTGAATTGTTGGTGGATGCTGATGGGCTGAATCTGGGATGCTGATGGGCAGAATCTCCGATGCTGCTGGATTGATTATTCATGGACAGTGATGGGCTGGATCTGAGATGCTGCTGGGCTTTGATTGTTGGTGGATGCTGATGGGCTGGATCTGGGATGGTGCTGAAATGTGAAAATTCTGAAAGGCTCTGGTGGAAGCTGCCACCTAACTCGCTGTAAACTTGGATAGGTTCAAGATTTTTGCCATTTTTGCCTAGCAGGAAGTACAGACGAGGGGTTGGCAGCTTCTATCAAAATCTTCTGAAAGGAGTCTTGTAACACACCCCTTTTAACTAAAGAGAAAAAATGTGTATTATGTAAAGCCAAACTCCAAAGTCTCCCAAGCTTAAAAATGTATGCAGGTATGTACAGGATTTATGTAAAAAAAGATAACCTGTAATTTAAATCCGCCTACCTAGTGTATATAAGCTAATGTGACTTGGTGCTCACCTTTTGTAACCCCTCTGTACATGAGCACTTAGACTGGGGTAGGGAGGGGTAGCACTTGTGCTGACAAGAAACATGCAGACAGGAGAACAGAGAGGCAGCCTCATTAGCCTGCTGCTGCCCCTTCACTGTCCAATCACAGACTGGTGGCAGGCAGGCTTACAATTTAACTCCTATATTTGCCAAATCCCTGCTTTACCTAGCAATACATAATTCAATATATGCTGATGCCCAGTCTGTCAGGATTCTAGATTTAATGCTACCCATTCAGTGTCCACATCTTCCTCCATTTTCCTGGGTTGGCAGCTCGAGCAGGGCTCATCCTGGGGAATATAACAGCTTAGGCACCTTGGTAATCATGATGTGCCATCGCACACCCCAGGACAAACATGTATAGCTTCTCTGTGAGCGCGGCTTTAGAAGATTTCACACTGAGAGGCAAAGGAGAGACTTTAAAGTAGAGCTGTGGCCTAGCTGCGGACATTCAAATCACATTTTCGTAGCTTCCCTCACTTAGCTCTGTAGCTGCAGCCACTGTGGAAGAATTCATCCTTGAATTTACAGGAAAAAGACTCTCACTTGTGCTTCCAACAGCTCAAATGAGAGCAGGTGCACAGGAAGAGAGAAGAGAGCTCTTGTCAAAATGAAAGCCTAAAGCCTGTGACATACTGCAAGCAAAGCCGTGCAGAGCGAAGCAAAGCTGTCTGGCACGGAGCTTTGCGTGGACTGTGTGAGCTGAGTGCAGGCAGTTGATTGACTGCACCTCCAGCCAATCGACCCGTGCGTAACAACCGGTCAGACGTCGCATCCTGACGCTCGAGCCGATAGGCTGAAGATTACATTTTTCATCTAGGCATGCGAGCTCTCTCAAGTTGACTTCCCGGGAGAAAATTACATGACACACTGCTCGCGAAGGCAGTGCGCCACTACTCCATGCTGCTTCGCATGAAGTGTTTGCCATAATTCTACTTTGGGCAAAAAGAGATATATGGACCCCCATAGCTTCTCAAAATGTAAAGCAGCTCAGCTATACACATCCAGTCTCTGGCACTGTCCCCCAAGCCGCTGCTGTGCCTCTTCTGGGGTAATGACACCCAGCATTATTCAACTCTCTTACTTTGTGCCCAGGGCGTCAAGACTCCGCCCCCTAGTCTGAAATTATAGCGGAACTGCTTAAATGGTGCTGATTTCTGCAGCATTTAGGACTCTGCTCCTGATGGAGAACGAATAGGGCAAGGAGGACCTGTGATGTCATCAGACCTGGAAAAAAGGTAGGTATGCAATTGTTTCATGTTGTAAGGTTACATAGCTGCATAGTATTTGAGGTTGAATAAAGACGCAGGTCCATCAAGTCTGTGGAGGTCCTCATTCATCCAGGTCATGGTATACATGTAAAAAATAAGTCTAAGCAACTGAACTTGCTGTATTTTTCTTGAAGACGTTTCACTGGTCATCCAACCAGCTTTCTCAATTCACATTTTTCTGAATTGAGAAAGCTGGTCGGATGACCAGGGAAACGTCTTCAAGAAAAATACAGCAAGTCCAGTTGCTTAGACTTATTTTTTACAGATATGCAGGTCCATCAAGTTCAATCTTTGTGTGTCTGTGTTGGATTGTGCGTGTGTGTGTGTGTGTGTACACGAGTCCCCGTGTGATCTTGTTTTTAAGAGTACCTGTTCCCCTGTATGTTACGGTCTCTGAGGAAGGTATCTAAATGCTTTTTGACAGGGGCATGCCATTTCAGCAATATGCTACTGCTATTTACTAAGCTATGTCGAAGGATGCGTAATATCAATATATATGTATAGTACATGACTTTAGATGTCCCATAAGGAGAACACCAGCTTGAAACCATACAGTACATGCTTTGTGTGCTCCGAGTGACCGGCAACTTTGTGTCTTCTAAAGCTCTTCAGGTTTTGAATCTGAACGCCACAAGAGTTTCAGTCTCGCTGGTTTTGGCAAAGGATGGAACGAAGGTGGACAGCAACGATTTCTTCCTCTGCTTGCCAGAAGGCACCGAGTTTCTTGCACTTATAGGAAGCAAAAAGTGGACTCGTACTAAGATAGGTATTTGGCACTACAAACTGCGTAATTGAAATGATTAAAGCTGAACTCTGTCCTTCCCTTCAGTCTTCTATCTGACCTCCGTCCTTCCCCTCAGTCTTCTATCTGACCTTCGGCCTTCCCTTCAGTCTCCTATCTGACCTCCGTCCTTCCCCTCAGTCTTCTATCTGACCTTCGGCCTTCCCTTCAGTCTTCTATCTGACCTCCGTCCTTCCCCTCAGTCTTCTATCTGACCTCCAGCCTTCCCTTCAGTCTTCTATCTGACCTCCGGCCTTCCCTTCAGTCTTATATCTGACCTCCGTCCTTCCCTTCAGTCTTCTATCTGACCTCCGTCCTTCCCTTCAGTCTTCTATCTGACCTCCGTCCTTCCCTTCAGTCTTCTATCTGACCTCCGTCCTTCCCTTCAGTCTTCTATCTGACCTCCGTCCTTCCCTTCAGTCTTCTATCTGACCTCCGTCCTTCCCTTCAGTCTTCTATCTGACCTCCGTCCTTCCCTTCAGTCTTCTATCTGACCTCCGTCCTTCCCTTCAGTCTTCTATCTGACCTCCGTCCTTCCCTTCAGTCTTCTATCTGACCTCCGTCCTTCCCTTCAGTCTTCTATCTGACCTCCGTCCTTCCCTTCAGTCTTCTATCTGACCTCCGTCCTTCCCTTCAGTCTTCTATCTGACCTCCGTCCTTCCCTTCAGTCTTCTATCTGACCTCCGTCCTTCCCTTCAGTCTTCTATCTGACCTCCGTCCTTCCCTTCAGTCTTCTATCTGACCTCCGTCCTTCCCTTCAGTCTTCTATCTGACCTCCGTCCTTCCCTTCAGTCTTCTATCTGACCTCCGTCCTTCCCTTCAGTCTTCTATCTGACCTCCGTCCTTCCCTTCAGTCTTCTTTCTGACCTCCGTCCTTCCCTTCAGTCTTCTATCTGACCTCCGTCCTTCCCTTCAGTCTTCTATCTGACCTCCGTCCTTTCCTTCAGTCTTCTATCTGACCTCCTTCCTTCCCTTCAGTCTTCTATCTGACCTCCGTCCTTCCCTTCAGTCTTCTATCTGACCTCCGGCCTTCCCTTCAGTCTTCTTTCTCACCTCCGTCCTCCCCTTCAGTCTTCTATCTGACCTCCGTCCTCCCCTTCTCTTCAGTCTTGCCCAGTTGTACCGGCTCCTCTCCTGGACTGAAATGGCTTCCTCACAATGTACATTGGAAGCTGCAGGGCCATTGTGAGATGACTTGCTGAATTGGCCTTCAAGCTGTCCTCTTTAGAGAGGACACTGAGAGCCCTGCCCAAAACTCGGAGCGTCGGCGGGAAGATGGAGAGCGCAGGCTGTTGGCGCAGCAAGGGATAAGATAAGTAAAGCTGCTTTCAATGGCACCCTAGACAAATGAGCAGCTAACCCTTGCAGTGCCGGAGTAGCCCTACTGCTGGGGTAGGTTTGAAATTTCCCTTCAGATCATTGCTTACAAACTGAATCACATTTTGGCTTCTTATAGATCTCAGAGACTCAGCTGGCGCCTGGCGAGATCCCACCAGTTCAGGTGCTGCACCCATGACAATGCCATGCCCCCCCGATGGACTCCCCATAATGTAGATGTGTAATTACGGTTTCAGCAGAGTGAGAGTGACACCTTTGTCCTTGTGTTGTAGGAGCGAGACACAGATTACCGAGGGGAATCCCCATTATTGGAGATTCCTGGAGATGAAACCAAAGTGACTCACCCCACAGTGTGTAGTCTTCCTTGGAGTTCACATTTCTGGTTTCCATGTTGGGGGCGGGGCTTCTGAACGTGATGTAGGTGGAGCAGTTTGAGGCTATTATGGTAACAATTAGAAAAGTGGATAATCTAAAAAGAAAATCAGCTGGAGGCATTGTCATGGGGGAGTACTGGGATCTCTGGGAGGTAATACATACCTGGAAGTGATGCGCTGACACGTTACTGTGTATGCATGGACCTCCCCTGAACAAATCTACCTGATGCCAGGTCCTCTTTAGGGAAAACACGGCAATTATAACATCATATGAGGACTTTCAGAAAATATACCTTTGTCTAGTGTTACTGCTTTACTTCTGAATATCTGCAGGAACAGATATCACCTGATTACTATCATTCAGCCCCGAGCCTTGTTGTGTTTCCCTTTTAGATGGAGGGACTATTTGGATGGAGCAGGATTCAACAGAAGAAGTGACCAGTCCACAGCTTCCAATGGTAGAAACGCCCACAGAGAACTATCCCGGCATCATTCTATATTCACCATCTGACATTACGGTGAGTACAGTGAATGCACCCAGACTATGGACGGTAAACCATCGACAGATCTATAACTTTAAAGGTGGACTCTGCCGTGGACTGGAAATTGCTTATTTACCACTCCAGTGCTGCAACCTCCATAAGACTTTGTGCACTTTTGGGAGTGTTGGGTGCCTGTGTCCCCTGTGCTGCGCACCATGGTTCCTTCCACTGACCCCCTACGTCAGGGGTAGCCAAACTCCGGCCCTCCAGCTGTGGTGGAACTACAAATCCTATGAGGCATTGCAAGATTCTTCCAGCCACAGACATGACTCCCGGAGAGAGATGCATCATGGGATTTGTAGTTTCACCACAGCTGGAGGGCCGGAGTTTGGCTACCTCTGCCCTACATCAATACTGGACAGAGCAGTGACATAAGGGATGGGGTATGTAATCGCGGTGCGGCGGGGGATACCGGCATCTGACATTGTTGGAAGTGTTGAAGAGTCTTATGGAGGCTGCAGGGCTGGAACAGAGGAATGGCAGAAGACGGGTCCCTAGACAGGTGAGCACAATAATTGGAAACTTTCAGCAGGTTTTATATTATAACTGTCAGGATCACGTTGTCCGGTTGTGATATGACATGGACCAGCACATATTTGGACTTTAAAGAACATCTTTAGAAATTCCAAATGTTAACCCTTGCAGCGGGGCTACCCCTGCAATGCAAGGGTTAGGTGCTCATTTTGTCTAGGGGCACAAATAAAGAAAATATACTTACCTGACCCTCGATACCTCCTGGCTGCTAGAGTGGTCTCCCCAGCCTCTCTTCCCCCGGACTCCAGTGGTCTAAGCCCCATTGACGCCATCATGTCTGTGCAAAGACCATTCACTTGCATTAGATGTGAGAATGCCAAGGGATATAGCACAGTTGGAGCAGAGGGGGAGAGAGGTGAGCGGTCACGGCCACAGGATCGAGGATCAGGTGAGTGTGTCTTCATTACTCTGCTCCCTAGACCAAAACGAGCAAAAGTTAACCCTTACAGTGGGGCTACCGCGGCACTGCAAGGGTTAACTTTTGAAATTCCTATAGATGTTCTTTAGAAGAATGGCGCACCTTTGGGACCATGTATTATGTTACACCCTTTATGTTACACCCATATTTAGGGTGTAATATGAAACATGGCTGCATCCCCCCCTCTTTCAACCCACACTTTCCTGAATTGCAGGTGCTTCTCCCTAGAGCATCCCTGTTACTGTTTGCTGGAGCATCATCCATTCACAGATCCATTCATAGGGATCCCATTCATAGGGATCTGTGAATAGGAAGCCTACAAGTCCCACCTGCCACTGCAGCAGAGGGACTCATGGGTCACACCCAGAGCTGCCTTTCCCACAAGGTCAACCAAGGACCGGCCTCGGGGCAGCATGGAGCAGAGGGGCAGCAGGGGTGTGGAATTCCTATCTCCCGATGCCCGGGATGGTAGGGTGGTGCATTAAGGAACCTGGCCTTGGGGCAGCACAGAGAGTAAATCCGGCCCTGGTCACACCAGGAAAGTGTGGTGGTGTCACCACCCCTGCAGCCCATGGTTTACTGCCTCCAGCCTCATAACAGGAAGTCTGTATCTCCGTATGGCCCTGGGTCTGGAATATAAACAATGCATTCACTACATACTGATATGGCGGTTGCAACGCTCTGCAGGCTTCAATGCAAACATTTTAATAAATGCTCATTTTTATTTCATTGATGCATTTATTACATTTTGGGAAAAGGTGGACTGTGCTGCCACAATTGTAACTGTTTTCTTTTACTGAAGTTGAGTCCCCCGAATGATCAAAGTAATTTTTTCCAGGATGTGTGCACAAACAATGCCCAGACCTTGCCACCAGACGTGAATGGGAACGTTCAGGACGTCCAGCAGTTGCCGGTGGAGTGTCAGGAGCAACAACGGGCGTACTTTGAGCATACGCAGCACACGGGTTTGTTATCCAGTATGTATCGCATAGCAAAAGAAAAACTTAGTCCGAAACCGCCGAGGAAAAAAGTGAAAGAAGACCTCCAGGAATAAGTACAAACGCCTAATACCCAGCCAAAGTAAAACATTTAATGGAAAATATTCAACTTATTGTTGTACTTTGCTGTCTGTAGTACTTGTATCCCTCTGTTTTATATTCATTGTTTTCTTCACTGAAACTTCTGTTCAGCGAGACAGCCAGAGAGCCCATGGTGGTAGTTGTTATGAGACCTCACTGAGCACTGTAGGCAAAAAAAATTAAAGTGACACTAAACTCCGGAGTTAAATCTTAAAAATACATGCAAGTCCCCTAACTATGAGCAACAATGTATCTTATTTGTGTATCACTCGGCTGTAGATCCTCCAATCATCTCTGAATTGGTGCCGACACTGTCCTTCCTTCTGGAGGGGGGCTACTTGTGTCTCCCATGGTCCCTGTGTGTGTTGTAAAGTAGTCACCGATCCAAGCTCCTTCACGTGATGGACTACAATCTCAATACAAATCCGTAAACTAAATATGAGTTTGTAGTCCATCCCGGGAGTGAGCTTGGAGCGGTGACTACTTTACAACACACACATGGACCATGGAGAACGCAAGTAGCCCCCCTCAAAAAGGAAGGGCAGTGTCAGCACCAATTCAGAGATGATTGGAGGATCTACAGCCGAGTGATACACAAATAAGATACATTGTTGTTCATAGTTATGGTGCCCATATACCTTACAACCATCGCAAGACAAAAGGTTGTAAGCTAATTAAAAGCTCGTACGATCTGCCCATCTTGGACAGGCAGATTGTACTTGCGATCATCTAAAGCCTGCCCCGCTGAGGGGCGGGCTTCCGATGACCGCAATGCTGAACGGGCAGTGTGCGGCGGGTTTTCTAGCATGCTCGTTCGACAAAAGATGTGCGACCATACAGTAGAAACGGTCGCACGCCTTCCATACACCTTGCGATTATCATACGATTGCGGGATTTCCCACGATTATCGTACGATAATCGCAAGGTGTATGGGCACCTTTTAAGGTACTTGAATGTATTTTTAAGATTTAACTCCTGAATTTAGTGTCACTTTAATAGTAATAATAGTTACATAGTCAGGTTGAAAGTCCATCGAGTTCAACCTACAGAGATATAATAATAATGCTACAGAACATCTACTTATCTGTATCTGCATTTTCTTTCTGTGTGCAGTGTTTGGTAAAACAGTATTTTTCCTGTATCGTCAGTTTCTGATTGGTAACAATAGTCTTCCAATAAGAAGATGGCAATGGTTGGTGGCCTACTATCTGCTATGGGGGGATGGAGGTGGAGGAGAGAATCCCAGGGGGAGAAAGAACTAATGACTGGGGATGCCCAATTGAAATACCTTAAAGGAGAACTATGGGGTCAGTGTTTTCCCCCATAGTTCTCTTTAGGGTCACGGGAGGACATATACTAACCTCCTCACATGACCCTAAGCTCAGTGTATAGTGAGCTATTGCCTGCGATATACTGACAGTGCCGCAGCCAGGACGGATCCCGACAATACTGTTGAGTTCCACCCACCTGCGTGAGTGACAGCTGGCTCTGCCTATCTAGAGGCAGACCCAGCCGTGCCCGCCCCTCCCCCGTTCGTTCCTCCAGTCAGTGCTGGAGGATCGGAGAGGGGAGGGGGGGAAATCCCTGCAGTGAGCGATGAGCGTCAGTCAACGCTCACTTCAGGGAGACGATCGGGAAGTGAGCAGATCGGTGCCTGTTTTTGCTCACTTCCCGATCAATAGAGCCGACCTGTGACTGCTTCTTTGTCACAGGTCGGCTCTAACTATGAGGATGAGTGAAAATCACTCACCTTATAGTTCTCCTTTTAAGGATCTTTGTTGGTGAACCTTTATTTGCTTTAGATGGGTTTTGCTTCCCCCAAAAAAGTCTGAGGATGCAAAACCTACATGAAGCAGGTCAAGTTCAAGTCAATAGGAGGTCAAGTTTGGGTGAAATGCACCTGTAGATGAATTCTGAAGGATCTCTGAAGCGTCTTGATTTTTTTTAATTCTTTATTTATAAACAAAAGGGTGGAGTACAGAGTGCAAACGAAAAATATAGGGGCCACATGGCCTCACACCATTCACAGTCCACAGACCTGACATCAAGTAATAGAACGAGGAAAGTGAGACCAGCTCAGCCGGTGCTCTGGTCTCACGATATACCAATGTCTGCATCAGGATAGATCGGTCTCTCTGCCCCCCATCCCTTAAAGTGACATTAAACCCTCAGATGTTTTAACATAAACCAATACTGTAATGTGCGCCTTACTGTAATCCATGGTTGTTTCCCTTCTCTTTGCTGCTCTTCCTTTTAAATCCTCATGTCTTCTCATGCTTGGGGAGAACTTCCCTTTGCAGCTCAGGGCCTCTTCCTGTAGTGCTGGCTCAGGTTACAAGCCTATACAAACCTATACACGGACACCATATATCCATTCCTGAGACAAGGCAGTCTGCTGCAAAACAGAAGTTCTGCCCAGCATGAGAACAGATACAGATTTAAAAGGAAGAGCAGCAAAGAGAAGGGAAACTACCATGGATTACAGTAAGGCGCACATTACAGTATTGTTTTATGTTAAAAAATCTGAGGGTTTAATGTCACTTTAAGGCATTTTGTAGTTCTAAAACCAGAAAGGAAACATCACACCAAGTTAGACCACATGGCTCAGCCCAACAACAGGAGCGGCCAATGCCATATCGGTCCACCCGTGAAGAGTACACAAAGACAGACAAAACATACAACATGAAACAAGGCAACAAAGAGGGAAACAATACCACTCAGAACAATGGGCAAGACAGAAAAAGAGAGAGACCCCCGGTCTCCGTCAGTTCCAGGATGTCCTGAAGCGTCTTGATTTGATGCCATCCATACAAGCCCAAAGCCTGCCAAAAAAAGTCCCTTTTTGTGATATTTTGGGAGCCGGTGGAGAAACACAATAACCAGAAATGTAATCGCCGTCTCTAAAAAATAGAAGATGAAGCCAAATAAACCCAACTGGTGACCACCAAAAATTTGGAGTAGCTGTACTTCTAACATGGCATAGTAGCAGCAAGCCAGGCGAAGAAACTAGCCTGTTGGCACCTCAGTGGACATATTTTTTGATTTCCCGAGCTTCCTAAGAGGAGCTTTTCACTTTTATGGTAACCTGACCATATCTGCCAGCAATGACTTGAGAATTACAGCGTGTTCATTGATAATAAAACTGATTTATCACTTAATGAAAAGTGAAGCAAATTGCTTGGCCAGGAAGCATGATTCAAACATTACGCCGCCATCCAGTATTTACCTTTCTTTCTATAGGATTGGAACCAAAAGCGCTGAAGCCAGCGAAAACCGGGAGGAAGAGGATTAACCCCTGCTGCTCATAATTCACATCCTTTAGTGAAACATAACGTTCCCAACCAACTATTAATCAATGGTACAATGCGGGGAGGGAGAAAGGGCTGCCGATGAATTACTATCACACAGTGATTCATATCTGTGTTCGGATCTGTAGATTACGGTGTAAAAACGTTTAATTAATCCCTAGTTATCGATTGCCCAGGTATAATGCTTTGATGTTTTAAGTCAGATAATAGCAGATATGAATCTACCTACGCGCCATGCCAGCTGACGTCTCCAGGAATAACATTTGCATGGCTGCCAATTGAGTCAGGCCTAACCTGCAATGGTCAGCAGCAATCTTGACACAGAGTCAGCTCACGCATTTTTGTTTTGCATGCCATACGGCGGCCGCGCGCCTCAAACATGGGAGACAAAGAAACGGTTCTTGCGCTCGGCATATCTCACGCCTATCTACATATACTTCTGTATTCTTTAAGGCATTAAAATTAGGTTACAACAATAAGTCCATAGATTTCAGCTGTGTCTGCAACACGTTTCGACCTTGCCTGGTCTAACCCTCGGGCAGGGTCGAAATGCATAGTGGACTTGCAGCCTGCTTTGTGGACCTATTGATGTCAGGCTGTGCAGAGCCGGTGTTCTATCGAAAGCTCCAACTCGTCGAAAAGCTCCAACTACTTCACTGCCGGGTACTTGTAAGTTGGAGATTTTCGACCACACGGCGTTAGACTGCAAAACACAAAGACTGACGGAGCTCTGTACAATATTCAGCAGGTGGCAAACTCGACGGGTATTCTGAAAGCGCGCAACTGTACGGAGCTCCAGTCTTTCTGAGCACTGGAAGTGAGGCAGTTGGCTATCTCGATGAGTTGGAGCTTTCGATAGAACACCGGGAAAGGCTCTGTGAAGCTCCTCCTTGACTCTGATGTGCAGTGTCATGTGATGTTCACCGCTTCATTTCTCTACTTTGCATTTTGTTTTTATATCTTGAGTGTCTACCTCTTGTCACGCCTCCTGACCAATCATTTCAAGGCAAGGCAAACATGGGGACGTGATTTTGTAGGTTCGGCTACATACTGGGGGAGGTGTGGTGGTTTTGTGTGTCCCTGGATTTCATTTTGAAAATCTAGTAACCTTAAAAAGGAACTCCAGGAATTGAAAATACTTACCTTTGCAGTGGGGCTACCCCCGCACTGTAAGGGTTAAATGCTAATTTTGTCTAGTGGGCTCAAATAAAGCAGATATACTCACCTGATGCTGTCTCACACAGTGGTCATGGCTCACCTCCATTGACTTGCATTAGACATGGAATGTCTCTCGACGTCTTCACGTCTAATGCAAGTCAGTGGACCTGCATAAGACGTGATGACATCATAGGTCCTTAGACCCCCAAAGCCCAGGGAAACAGAGGCTGCTGGAACTGATCTAGCAGTCCAGCAGGACTTAGGATCAGGTAAGGATATCTGCTTAGAGTCCCACAGACAAGACAATCAGTCAGGGCCATAACTATAGATCACAGACCCCCATCACAGAGCAAAAATTTGATGGGGCCCTCCCTGACAACCTCTCTCTGAGCTGTGAGCAATGATGCCAAGATCCCCAAAACTCCTCTTGTGCATCCTAAGTCATCTCTACACTGTGGACTTGACAGGGGATCAGAGTTGTCGTCAACTGCAAACACTCCCACCCTTAATAATACAGTATTGTATTATCTTTATACATTCTATTTTTAATTTGCCTGAATGACCTAATGGGGCCCCCTTCCACCTCCAGGCCCCTTAGCAGCCACCTGGGTTGCTATGGCTATAGTTACGCCACTGCAATCAATTAACCATTGACTCCGATGCACCTCCATACCCCCTTCTGCACCAGAATGAAGGGGGAAGTTTTGTGAGCGATTGCGGTGCGTTCCAGCAGCTCCCACTCTGTACGCAACGCAATTGGTGTGAACAAGCCCTTAACTATACATTATACACAACAACAGTCCTGACTGGTTACTTTTGGCAACAAGAACATATTTTCTTTCTGAGACTTTTATTGGTGATGTCCTTTGTGTTTATATGAGAGATACATGGAAGGTTTGTCTGTCAGATGAACAGTTGGGGAACGGTAGGTGGCTCTGTACATTTAATGAGTACTGGAGGGGAGCGGAGGGGACTTAGCAGGCGGAGAAGGTCTTCCAGAAGAAGTTTTTGCACATGCCCTTCTCCCGTCCCATGTGTGGGTTGTACATGGATCTCTGTGGTCTGTGCTGCAACTCCGGATCCTCGTTGTTCATCATGGTGTCCACGTCGGCCCACGGTGACGCCCAGTCCAGTATGGCCAAAAGTACATTGACCAGGTTGTTTTTCTTCACCTCATCTATTTCCTGCAGGAAATAAACATATCAAATGAACGTTGACCCAAGACGAACAACTTCATTCAAAGACCTAAAACTGAGCTACAAGTTAGATTATATGATGCCAAATGTTTTTTTGGGATAGAATAACAAATTGTTAAATTTCACCACTTTATTTGTGTCCTAGTGGGGAGAGTGCACTTCCTGTCCTGGAGACATAACAGGAAATGAGAGGAAAGCTTTGCAAAGTGAGGGTAAATACTCTTTTAGTTGTCAATGAACAGGTGTCCTCATTGGAAGATTTCCCCTCACCTCTTGTTCCAGTGACAACTGTATCATTTTCAATTTCCTATTACTTTCCATTCCGGTGACATCAGGACACACTGAGGGAGAATTTCCTGATAGAGCAAATAAAATTTTTTATTGTGGGTACCCAGTTCTACAGGTGCAAATCTTTTTAAGGGGAAAATTCAGGCTTTGACCAAATTTATTCCCAAACCTCCCTCTCTCTAAATCATCTCCCAGCATTATCTTTTTATTTTACCTTGTTCCTGTAGCGGGAAACAGCTTTTAATACGCTTGTGGCATTATCATGCTTGCAAAATTCTCGCAGGGCCAGCTGCTGAGAGCTCCCCAGAATTACAGCTCCCGAGAGCTCTTTCCTTAGGCCCTGTTCACACCTTTACGTTTTGTCGCGCGTTCAACGCTCTATGAACGCTCTACAAAACGTACAAACTTGAAAATCCCATTGTTTTCTATGGGTATGGTTCACACCTTTCCGTATTTCAGCCCGTCTGAACGCGCTACAAAACGTCCTACGCCCAAAGAAGTACATGTACTTCTTTGGGGCGTTTTGGTCTCGCGTTTCCATTGGGATACAGCCAAGTAGCCCTCGGAAACGCGCGTTTGTCGCGTGTTTTTTTTACCGCGAATCACGGTAAAAACGCGCGACAAACGCGCATATTCAATACGCCTAGGTGTGAACCCAGCCTTACACGCAGTGTGTGGGCAGGAGCCAAGGGAGCGCCATAGATTTCCTAGAAAAGGATTCAATGTAGGCATGTGAAAGGGGTAGAGAATAGGCAGGGCTGACAATGTTGCTGGTGATGTCATTGCAGAATTGGTATTGTGTTGTCAGCCTAAACAGGAAGTTAGGAGCTCACTGGATTATTATTATACAGGATTTATATGGCGACAACAGTTTGCGCAGCGCTTTACAATATAAGGAAGACATTACAATCACAATACAATTCAAGACAAGATGGTAAGAAGGGCCCTGCCCCTGAGGGCTTACAATCTAAAAGGGAGGGGCCAGTGATACATGAGGAGGTAGCTGTGTGGGGATGAATTGAATGAGAAAGTGATAGTTCAGTGGTTAGGTTGAGGTGGGATAGGCTTCCCTGAAGAGATGAGTCTTAAGGGATCGCCTAAAGGCAGTCAGTGTGGGAGATAGACAGACAGGTTGGGGTAGAGCAGCGGTTCTCAACCTGTGGGTCGGGACCCCTTCGGGGGTCGAATGACGATTTGCTAGGAGTCGCCCGGAAGTCTCCTGCTATTAGATAGCGGCTCCCGGCCGCCTGGGAGAGAAACACTTTCTCCCGAGCAGAGTAAACCTTTTTTGTCTGACATTGGGGGCCGTAGGCCGCCGTAAGTCAGAAAAAAAAAACACCCTAGGAATGCATAGCTAGATTCCTATTGGCTACTTCACTTTGCAATAGCCAGTAGCAAACTAGCTATTGCACCCGCCCTCTGCTGCTGCCAATCAGCAGAGGGGGACCTGAAGTTCTCCATCAGGTCCCCCACTACTGATTGACAGTAGCAGAGGGCGGGTGCAATAGCTAGTTTGCTATTGCAAAGTGAAATAGCCAATAGGAATTTATTTTGATGGCGTACACCAGTGGTTCTCAACCTGTGGGTCGCTGTGTGATTTCTGCTGTGCTAGGTGAGAGTCCTCCTCAGCCCTCTCCCAGCGCAGCAGTGTCAGTTCTCCCGCCAGATGTCGCTGCAGCAGCCGCGTCATTCCTAAATTTTACCGTTGGGGGTCACCACAACTTGGCAAATGTTACCAAGGGGTCCCGGCCCTAGAAAGGTTGAGAAACCACTGGGGTAGAGAGTTCCATAGGATGGGAATTTCTGGCAGATCAACAGTCATTTAAAGGGACAAAAGTACGTGAAATGCGCAGATTTTTTTTTTGCCTTGACATACCCGGTTACTCGATGGACATATTATTTTTTTTTCTAATTAAATATAACTATAGCACATGGTAATGCAATACGTAACGGCAGAAATGTTTTTATATAACTAAAATGGTATTAAAGGTTCTTTTACAAAAAAATGAACTTTTGTTTTAGATTTACTGATTTTAGGGCCAGTACTTTAAAAAAAAACCCCTCCAGTTTAACAGTTTAAACCAATTCCCGAGCCGTACGGAAAAAATAAATGATGACAACTCGACGTTTGATTTAATTTCCCGGCTGCCAGGCAAGTTAATATACGTTACATTTGCGAATCGCGCAGCTAAATCTTCGGCAAATGGATCTTTTTTTTTTTTCCCCCCAGACGCGCTCGCTGCCTTGATTTAAGCCCGTGGCATTTGATAAAAGCGAAATAAGATAATTTTACTTTTCTCTCTTCCTTTTACACAGATGTTAGTAAAACGGGACAGAGAGAACAAATCAAGGGCCTAATTATTCTATGGCCCCATTATTTTTGCGTGACATCAGTGGTTCTTTAAAGACGGGGGCCCTAACCTTTTCTGCATCACTCTACGGGCGATTTGGAAGAAAATGACAGATTCTGACAGATAATGTACTGCCAAGCTCCGAGGCTGCACTTCTGCGTACGATTTTAATGTAATAACCTGCTTTAATGGTTACATTTATGGACTGTTTCCTGGAACTTTTTCAAGAAAAAATGGGAAAAAAAAAAGAAGCAAATGAATCTCTGAAATAGGAGCCTGTAAAACAGAGGGGATTTAATTAACTGCGCAGGCCGCAGCCTGTGTCCAAATGCGCGATTCCATCTTTCTTGCATAACTTTATTTCAGCATTGATTTCCTTTCAATTCACCTTGGTTTTATTTCTGATGCAGTCTCCTATTAGGTTAGACGTATAAAGGCACTTAGCTGAGAGTGGCCATGTTGTACGCCGTTGTCTGTGCAGGCAGCCATAGCTTCTAATCCGGCTTTTTTGTTTGAATGTGGAACGAGGTCCCAAAAGGCATATTTATTGGAATAATGCTCCCAGAAATAAAACAAAGAGGCTTAAAGCTGACCTCCAGGCATGCAGCTAAGTACACAGTTGAAATCGGACCAGGTTGAATGCACTTGCTTACAGCCAGAAAGAGGTATTCACTAGAGATCAGGCTGGGCTTGCCATTTCAGCCAAGACCAATCAAAATGGTGACTGCCTCCACCTCCTCCAGACCCAATTAGTGGAAGCAGGGGCATTCCCCCCCTTTGTGACATTGCTGCAGGGCAGGGAATGCGCCTCTCCAACTGATCGGGTCAGGAGGAGGGGGTGGCAGTCACAGTTCTGAGTGTGCTTGAGCGAACTCAGGAGAAATGCATTCGCACCAACTCCTGCTTTATCACCAGTATCCACCCTCAGTCCTCTAACTGGACAGTGAAAGAGCAGCAGCAGACTGATGACATTGTCCCTCTGATGACTCCCCAATTTAGCATTTTCCCTGTCAATACATATGCATATAGCACACCTGATTAGCTGCCAGTCCTGACCTTCCCTCTCCCAGTCCCAGTACTGGGAATTGAGGCCGAGTCACATATAAGCAATTACACTACCGTAGTTCTATTAAAAACAATAATGCATAACTCTGGGCAGTTAAAAAGATCATTAAAATCTACTCTTCCCCAGCTGATAAAGGATCAGGTGCTTGCTTTGTTTAGGGCATGGGTAGGCAACCTTGGCACTTCCGCTGTGGTAAACTACAAATGCCACCATGCCTTTGGGAGTCATGACTGTGGCTGTCAGAGTCTGGAAATACATCATGGGGGTTCCAAAAAAGCTGGAGTCTCGAGGTTGCCTATCCCTGGCCTACAGGACGGGTTTTAACACACACTGATACTTAGCCTAATAATTACCCTGCAACAGCCATTGGTCCAGTCTTGTTAATTAAATCACTACAGCGTGGGCTGGCCCTCCTACCAACAGCCACATTTCATCTTGATGACACAGCCACTGGTCCTACATTGCATATATTAATGTGGGTGAGAGGGGCAGAGACCAGGCTGGTTGGAATTGGCTTCAGGGGACTGCCCTTCACAACCAAAACTGGCAGGGAGGAAGATTGTGGGACCAAGATTTAAATGAGTTTTAATTTATGCTAACCCATCCCGTAGACCAGGGGTAGGCAAACTCCGTCCCTCCAGCTGTGGTGCAACTACAAATCACATTAGGCATTGCAAGACTCTGGCAGCCACAGGCGTGACTCTCAGAGGGAGTTGCATGATTTGTTTTCTTAACTGCCCAGAGTTAAGCTTTAAAGTGACATTAAAGTCGAAAAATACCCCCAATGCTGCTTGAAGGACTTACTTTAAATGATGCCTTTTGATCCGATCATCATTTTCTTTCCAGTAGTTTTCAGGAGTCCCGCCAGCCCTGTTGCCGGTCTCCGATCCACAGAAGACTCCTGTCTCTTCCTGTCCCACGGAGTTTGCGGGTGCACACCGCCAGGCTGCATGCATTGACTTACCCTGCGTCTCTCGTCTTCCCAGGCGAACGATCTCTACTGCGCATGCAAGGACCTGAGAATCTTCAGGCTGCATTTCAAACACCAAAGGGCTGCATGTGACCCTTAGGCTGCAGGTTGGGCAACAGGGCATTAGACAGTTACATGAGCAGACCAATGACCAACTTATTCAATAAAGCAAAGCCAAGCAATCCATAGCAACCAATCAGAGCTCATCGTTCTCTGCTCTGGCTGCGAGATGCTGTTTGAACTGCATCAATGAGTTACCCTGTGGGTCTCTCTCTGTCGTCAATCACTGCTTACTATCCCTTCCTCTTTTGTTTCTTACATCCCCAATATGACGCAAGATGAATCAATGCCCGAATCTAGAAAACAAAAAATCGACCATAACAGGCGAAAGTACAAGAACGGCGACTGAGTCTCTGTGCTGCAAGCCCCACCGTCTCATCTGTACTCGCCTAGATCAATTGAAAGCAATAAAAAGCAGATGGAAGTAATAATGGGATTAAGGTCACCATTGATTTGTCATTATTGTACATCCTGTTACAGATATGTGTACGCTGCGGTGACATAAGAATATCTGCTTACACACATCAGTTCCTGAAGCAATATAGACCAAATAAGTTATAGAAAGCAATAAACAACTGTCTAGTAACAGAGTGCGCAAAGTTATAATGTGAATGTCTCTGACACGTACCATGCTGCTGCTGCTGCTTGCTGCGATTTTGTCTCGGCGGATGGGCACAGCCGATCGGACAGAGCAGAATGCCAGGAGCACAAGCAAAAGCTGAGCGGTGAACATGTCGGTGCGCGTTCGGTGGCTACGCTCTATTCGCAGCCTTTGTTATATTCACCTGGGTGCTCCCTCTTTATACAGTCAATGAAGGGGACACCCCAACCGTGACGCACAATCCGCAGCAATTATCAAAGTGGCTCCTCAGTGCGCCTACTGCTATAACTGAAGTAGGTGACGCGGCGGGAGGACAAGTCGCTTTTTTTTTCTTCTTGTAAAGAGCTAAATGAGTTCCGAATTTGATACGTTTAATTGGCAACTGAATAGGAAATCATCGCAGGCTTTCAGGACACAAAAAGCTTTTATCATCCGGCAGATTAGGTTTTGTGGAGATTTCTCGAATTCACCTCTTTTCAAAGAGATTATTTATAAGTATTGCGGTGCCAATGGAAGATGAAGACTCGGCACGAGAGAAGGATGAGGAACGTAATGCAAGCAGTATCATTTGCACACAAAAAAAAAGTTTAGGGGTATAAACTAAAAACAAAATGCTATTTAATTGGACAACTGCAACTATGTGAGTTGATAGCAGGGGGAACACCAATAATATACTGTTGAAATAAGGACCAATTCCCCCCTCCTTCCTGGGAATCAATTTATTTTATGACCTGTCCCCCCTGTAACTATACTGGAGTCACTGAGGGTCCTAGCTGCACTGGTGTCACCGACGGTCCTAGCTGCACTGGAGTCACTGAGGGACCTATCTGTATTGGAGTCACTGAGGGTCCTAGCTGCACTGGAGTCACTGAAGGTCCTAGCTATACTGGAGTCACTGAGGGTACTAGCTGCACTGGTGTCACCAAGGGTCCTAGCTGCATTGGAGTCACTGAGGGTACTAGCTGCACTGGAGTCACTGAGGGTACTAGCTGCACTGGAGTCACTGAGGGTACTAGGTGCACTGGAGTCACTGAGGGTACTAGGTGCACTGGAGACACTGAGGGTCCTAGCTATACTGGAGACACTGAGGGTCCTAGCTATATTGAAGTCACTGAGGGTCCTAGCTATACTGGAGTCCCCGAGGGCCCTAGCTATAATGGAGTCACTGAGGGTCCTAGCTATACTGGAGTCACTGAGGTTCCTAGCTGTACTGGAGTCACTGAGGGCCCTAGCTATACTGGAGTCACTGAGGGTCCTAGCTGCACTGGAGACACTGAGGGACCTAGCTATACTGGAGACACTGAGGGTCCTAGCTGCACTGGAGTCACTGAGGGTCCTAGCTATACTGGAGTCACTGAGGGTCCTAGCTATACTGGAGTCACTGAGGTTCCTAGCTATACTGGAGACACTGAGGGCCCTAGCTGTACTGGAGTCACTGAGGGCCCTAGCTATACTGGAGTCACTGAGGGTCCTAGCTGCACTGGAGACACTGAGGGACCTAGCTATACTGGAGACACTGAGGGTCCTAGCTGCACTGGAGTCACTGAGGGTCCTAGCTATACTGGAGACACTGAGGGTCCTAGCTATACTGGAGACACTGAGGGTCCTAGCTATACTGGAGTCCCCGAGGGCCCTAGCTATACTGGAGACACTGAAGGTCCCCTCAGCACATTTTTGTACATGGTTCCTTAGACTTTTCTGAAAACATAAACTGTATAAAACACGACATAGAATGGACCAGACAAGAATAACAAACTAATATTTTTTATTATTACAAAAGTGCACAAACGTATAGTTTTAGCTGAGAAAAAAATCACTGAATGTGATGACAGTAGAATACAAATATTATATAAACCATAAAACTATAATAATTACCAGTTACTATACTTTATATTTACACAGGGTACACAGTGCGTTCAGACCTGTCACTGGGGACGTTCCGAGTATTAGAAAAAATAAAATATCTAAATGATGCGACTGCTTCACTCCATGGCCGGCTCCTCTGTGTCCGGCATTGCAGAATCGCCATCCGATTGCCTCTTTCCCTTCCCAGCCACCACTGATTTCTTCTTCCTCTTCTTCTCTTTCTGCTCCTGGTTGTTGGAAGCCACCTCTTCACTGTATGAGCTGATGTGCGCATGCTACAATACAGAAGATGCGGCATTAGAGCAAGAACTATACCATTACCTCAATAATATAAAAGCTCTTTTGTTTTTTTTGAGCTGCTCCGGCAAAACTTTAAAATTGCAAGGCCCCCATCATACAGCTGAATTCAAAATAAAAGGATTTATTAACCTCCCTGGCGGTAATCCCGAGTGTGGCTCGGGGGTTAATTTTCGGTACCATAAGCGGTAACCCCCGAGCCACACTCGGGATTTCAGCGTAGCGTTACTTACCTTGTCCCTCGAGTCGCGCTGTGTCCTCCGGCCGATGCCGGCATCCGTCTTCCGGTTTCCGTCCCTTGCGAGCGTCCGTCTCGCAAGGGGGCGGAACCAGCGGGGATTTTAAAAGTTTAAATAACGAGAAAAAATAAAATAAAATGAAATAATCAGACCGCCAGGGAGGTTAAAAAAATAAATAGTTAACTTACACCCTAGTTTCCAAACTTGGTTTGGCAAGCATGACATTACTTGGCCTTCAATTGGGATCCTGGGAAAGAAGAGGAACCCAAATCTTCTGGAAAAAACTAATGAACAATGTCTGTAAAAAAAATAAGTCAAAGCAACTGGACTTGCTGTATTTTTCTTGAAGACTATTCACTGGTCATCCGAACAGCTTTCTCAATCCCCAATGACTTATACCATGACCTGGATGAATGAGAACCTTCACAGACTACTGAACAATGCATTCCCTCTCACAAAATTTGGGATCCCCAGCTTCACCAGAACCCTGGAAGAAGGCTCAAGGATGTCACCGGCATATAGAGGAAATAGGAAGAAGCTGGAGTGTAATGTCAGTAATGTTTACTTTATTTTTACTCCTACTTAGGCTTTTAATGGGGGATGGGGGGAAGGTAAAGGTGTACAAGAGACTTAAAAGACATGCAAGTCAGCCAGAACCAAGACTCAGGTTAAAGTGCACACAGAGACCCAACCCGGTTACCACCATACATGCACAAGTTTTAAAAGATATTACCAGCGATCGACTCCGCCGAGAAAGAAGTTTCACGTCGTCCACATTGATTGTGGATCTTTTTCCATGCCTGCACAAAAGAAAAAGGGACCTTTAAAGACTGGGAGTGAGAAGGTAAATTAAGATTAGGCATCATGGACATTTCTCTTGGTATAAGGAGCGCACCCATAGAGTTCCTGCCCACCTCTGCTTACATCAATGCAGCACTTTTCCTGATGCATTCTGTATAATACCGCGTTTCCCCGAAAATAAGACAGTTCTAGGTCTTATTTTCGGGGGATGTCTTACTTTCGGGGAAACACGGTAATATAAAACTTCAACAGAAGCGAGGTCCCTTCACCATAACTGTATCGGGTGTGTTTAGACCCGGGGTGCAGAGGTTTCATCACTGCAGAGGCATAATACCGTTTTAGAACTCTCCAATGGCTGCCACATGCTGAATGATTAGTTTGATCCCCTATGTTATGTACTTATATAAAAGGACTTGGATTGAGGTATTTGATATAATTTATCTTTAAGAAAAATACAAGATTTACTATTCCTCAAAAGTAGAACTGTGGTCAGGCTATGGACAAATATTTACTTATTCTTAACAAAAAGTAAATGAGCAAGCCCTCACTGACCTCTGTAGCTGCAGGCACTATGGAGTAATTAATCTTCAAAAGTTTACAGCACAAAAGTAACTTGGCAATCTGCCAGAGGTCTCTCTGCAGACGTCCGACACCCTGGCTGAGTCAGGCCTATAGCTCTGCAATCACCAGAGCCCTGCCTCTACCAAGATGGCCGTCTCCACGCAGCGACACAGCGCAGAACAAAAGCATGGCAAGTCAATAATAATGGGGATGGATCAGATTCTGGGAGACCACAGGCAATACTGGTAAAGCTGCCCTCTGTCTGGCTATTTGCCAGCTTGCAGAGTTCAGTGCCTCTTTAAATTTTGGGGGTAAAATAGAAGCTTCTCTACAAGACAAGTAAATTTCACCCACTACTGTACTGTACAAAGGAGCATTGAGGACTCTTGAGGAGAGCCAAGTGTGGCAGGCGCACAGGTGCGGGGAAGCAGAAAAGATTTGTTACGTTGAAGGCAATTTGCAGACACAAAAACCTCCGCATTCTATTACAGAAAGCTTTCCGTGTAGTTACAAGTGCGACACCTGCGAGCTCGGCGGACCCTAAAATCCGGTTTATCTGCTTCTAGGAGAAGACGAATTTATTCGGAACAATTCAGAGCCGTAATTATGGCAAATCTTCTGCCTACACCTGTCTGTAATTTCACCGCGCACAATTCATCCACGGCCCTTGGTAAACACGTCTCCTTTCATGCAGAGCAGAATTACTTCAAACATGATGTCAGCTTCCTATATTTTCTCTATCAAGTAGAATGGTTACCGCACTTCAGGAGAGAGAAAAACGAGAGGATGGAAAAGAGAGCGAGAGGTGAGAGAGACGGGTCAGAGGAGAGAGCGCGCAGAGGAAAGAGAGAGGGAGCGCAGGAGAGAGAGAGAGCGCAGGAGAGCGAGAGAGAGCGCAGAGGATGAGACAAGAGAGAGGTCAGAGAAGAGGAAGGTACAGAAAGAGAGAGGATGGAGACTAAAGAGAGGTGAGAGGGTCAAAGAAGAGAGAGATGTACAGAAGAGAGAGAGAGAGAGCGGAGGATGAGACAAGAGAGAGGTCAGAGAAGAGAGAGAGCCGAGGATGAGACAAGAGAGAGGTCAGAGAAGAGAGAGCAGAGGATGAGACAAGAGAGAGGTCAGAGAAGAGAGAGGGAGAGCAGAGGATGAGACAAGAGAGAGGTCAGAGAAGAGAGAGGGAGAGAGAGCAGAGGATGAGACATAAGAGAGGTCAGAGAAGAGAGAGCAGAGGATGAGACAAGAGAGAGGTCAGAGAAGAGAGAGCGGGAGAGCAGAGGATGAGACAAGAGAGAGGTCAGAGAAGAGAGAGGATGGAGACTAAAGAGAGGTGAAAGAGGGGGTCGGAGAAGAAAGAGATGTACAGAAGAGAGAGAGAGAGGAGGATGAGACAAGAGAGAGGTCAGAGAAGAGAGAGCAGAGGATGAGACAAGAGAGAGGTCAGAGAAGAGAGAGACAGAGAGGACGGTGACCAGAGAGACCTCAGAAAGAGAGAGAGGGGACGCAAGAGAGAGCTGGCTGGGCAGAGAAGAGAAAGAGGCACAGAAGAGAGAGGATGATGGAGATGAGAGAGAGGTCAGAGAAGAGAAGTCAGAGGAGAGAGACACAGAAGAGAGAGAGAGGACGGATACTAGGGAGAGGTCAAGGAGAGAGTGAAGGAAGAGAACAGCAAACAAATAAGCAGAGAGAAAAAGAGGAAACAGAAAAAGGAGAAAAGAAGAGGGGGATGTGCTGCAGCGTTCAAGTGCCAACAACTGACATGCTGATAGGAGGAAAGAGCAGAGTGGCAGAGAGATAAGCTCATCCGCCTGCTGCTTTTCTTCCACTGTCCAGCTGTAGGCTGGGGGAGGAACCTAGTTTATAACATGGGTGCAAAAATTGAAAAAAGGGCCTCAGTCATGAAGGGGTTAAAAAAGGAGTCAGGTCTCCAGGCTGGATGTGCCGTTTGATGGGGCTATGCAAATCTTACAAGTCAATAGACAGAAATACAAAACCTTTGGCAGATAAATCATCTCCCACACTGTATATCTGGATCATCTGTGTATTCAGCTGCTTGCCTGGAACTCATCTTTAAAGTTCTCAGCCATAAAAAAAAGTCTTCAATGGTTGTTCTGTAAAGTTTTTCTGATGAAAATGAAATCAGTATTACGGAGCAACGTTAACAATCCGCGCTCTTCATCTTCAGGAATCCGCCGCGATCAGGACAAGTAGGCCAGAAGGAGCAGTAAGGGAAAGCGTAATGCAAGTTATAATCTCCTCCTCACACTTACCGCGCAAACATCTCAAGGTCTTTTGCAAATGTTTCTGTAGAGTGAGAGAAAATGGAAATGAGATTTCTAATTAGAGGGACGGGGCAACTCATAATGAAAGATCTTGGAAGGACATCAAGATAAAGCACTTCACGTGAATCGCATAAAAAGGACAATGTGAGGCCGAGTCTTTGTGAGATAAAGGAATATATACGGCGGGGGAGAACATGAAAAAGGCGCCTTCCGACATCAATGGCAATTTTTAGAAATGGGGGAATATAAAAACATGCGCAGATAACAACAACAAAATCTTTAACAAAAAGCAGAAATAGTAGGAAGTGGTTTAACAATATTTATTACAGGTATATATATATATACACTGAGTGGCCGGATTATTATATACACTGAGTGGCCGGATTATTATATACACTGAGTGGCCGGATTATTATATACACCGAGTGGCCTGATTATTATATACACCGAGTGGCCGGATTATTATACACACTGAGTGGCCGGATTATTATGACTTTTGTGAAAGGGCCCTAAAGCTGGGGGGAAAAAAATACACTAGACGTGGCCCTACCCCAGCCCTTCAAGAGTTAACTGCTTGTAGGGTCTAGACCAGGGGTGAGCAGACTTTGGCCCTCCAGCTGTGGTGAAGCTACAAATCCTATCATGCATCCTTCTCTGGGAGTCATGCATGTAGCTGTCAGAATCTTGCAATGCCTCATGGGATTTGTAGTTCCACAACAGCTGGAGTTTTCCCACTCCGCCTTTATAAGGATCATTATATAATTCTTGACCCATACCAGACCAGGTACAATCTACGTC
The DNA here is from genome assembly GCF_000935625.1 of Nanorana parkeri. NCBI lineage: Eukaryota > Metazoa > Chordata > Amphibia > Anura > Dicroglossidae > Nanorana > Nanorana parkeri. The sequence continues at coordinate 444,028 of NW_017306644.1, read as the reverse complement.
CTGTGAATATAAGACCCCTGTGAAGACCCCACTTACCACACTGCCGGAAGGTGGTCTCAGAAATTGCAGCGATGGCTTGTTTGCTGAACTGGATTTCCTTGTCTTCTGCCACCTCCTGACAGAGACATCCCACTGTGTAGTGAACGGCTGCCTTCAAACGCTGGGAATGGGGGGGAGAAAAAAAAAAAGATGTTTTATCGTATGCAGTTATATTCATCGCTGTCAAACACACCATTTATATATGTCTATCATATATATATTATTGTTGGAATGAACAATGCACACATACTGTACAGCCCAAACAGCATATAACACACACTGACCCATTAGAACCAGCAGAGGGCGCCCTACACAAGCAATTTGAATCATGCTCCGTGCCGCTGTGCATACCACACTCAGCCACTAGTGGCCGCTGTACATGCAACACTCAGCGACTTGTGTACAACATATCCGCCGCTAGGTGGCGCTGTGTACTCACTTAATACGTCAAAGGAGGCTCACGCTGTCTGCTAAGACACGGAGCCGATTTACATTATAAAGTGTTTGCCGAGCACGCCGGTTTCCGGTGTCCCATGTACCTGAATGCGCTGGAGTCTCAGCTCCGCATCCTCCGCCATGACAGACGCCTCTGTCCTCAGCAGTCACCAGGCTCGGTGAATTTTGCCGCCGAGATACGAACTACGGGCTGCGGAGAGGGGGCAAATCCTGCAGAAGGCGAAGCAGAGCGCGGGTGAAGCAATGTCACGTGATCAATAATGGTTGCGAAGTGGCGCAAATTGAGCGCAGAGGTGGCGCAAGGGAGAAGAATGACCAAAAAAAGGGTAGTGGGGGAGGGGAGAAGGTAATTTTAGGTGTTTATGAAGACAAGAAGCCAATAT
>NW_017306644.1:436029-443064 GCF_000935625.1 Nanorana parkeri | reverse complement strand
CTGCATAGACAAAGCACAACCCTGTCTTATAGTGGAGGAGAGCTGATTTTTTTTTTCTGTTCTGCAATTTGTTATCACATATCTTATTAATATTATGAAGGCAGCAGCTTTCAGAATAAAAAAAAAAAAGCAGATAGCAAGGGAAGCATTAGCTTCTTTGCTATCAGCCATGATTTCAGCGGGGTGCTCTCTTCCTTGTTGTTGCACACCCCCCCCTGCAGAGGGGAAGGGGGGTTGACAGAGAGCACCTACCTGCAATTACTTATTTCAGGTTGGGATCCCTGCAATACATTTAGGCATGTAGATGTGGTGAAGACGACTTGCTGAAGTTCAAACCGATCATCACTGCATCAGCATGGGGAAGAAAGGGGATTTAAGTGACTTTGAAAGCCTGTTCACACTGAAAGCGTGTGCGTTCCAGAGCAGTAGCTGCTGGAACGCACCGCGATCTCTGAGAAACTTCCCCCCGCGTTTTGGGGCGGGAGGGGGCGAGGCGGTGCATTGAATTCAATGGCATTGCTTCCACGCTCCCCCTGCCTGTAGTGCGATCAAATGCGTGGCAAGCCCTATTTTTTGCGTTTGCAGTGGAAAGTTTTGCCACGTGTTCGATCACACTGCGGGCGTGGAAGCGGTGCCATTGAATACAATGCACCGCCACGCCCCAAAACGCAAGGGGAAGTTTCTCAGCGATCGTGGTGCGAACAAGCAGCTACAGCTCTGGAACGCACACGCTTTTGATGTGAACAAGGCCTGAACGTGACTCGGTTGTTGGTGCCAGACGGGCTGGTCTTAGTATTTCAGCAACTGCTGATCTGTTGTGATGTTCACACACAACCATCTCTCGGGTTTACAGAGAATGGTCCAAAAAAGAGAAAATATCCAGTGAGCGGCAGCTCTCTGGGCAAGAACACCTTGTAGAGGTCAGAGGAGAATGGGCAGACTGGTTCAAGCTGATAGAAAGGCAACAGGAACTCAAATAACCCCTCGTTACATGCAGAATACCGTCTCTGAACGCACAACACGCCCAACCTTGAATCAGAAGGGCTACAGCCACAGAAGACATCACAAGTGCCACTTCTCTCAGCTAAGAACAGGAAATTGAGGCTACAATTCGAAAAGGCTCGCCAAAATTTTAACATAGAAGATTGGAAAAACGTTGCCTGGTCTGATGAGTCTCGGTTTCTGGTGCGACATTCGGAAGGTCGGGTCAGAATTTGATGTAAACAACATGAAAGCATGCATCCATCCTGCCTTGTATCAACAGTTCAGGCTGGTGGAGCTTCGCATCAGGGATGTGCAGCAATGTGTGATGCTATCACGTCAGTATGGACCAAACTCTCTAAGGCAGGGGTGCCCACAATTTTTCATCTGGAGATCTACTTTTCAAATGACGAGATCTACCAGCGAAAGAAAACACCTTTATTTAGAAAACAAGCACATTAAAATAGTTACTGGGACTTCTGCCTCTCCTCTCCTCTGGGCCGGTTCACACCGCAAAGTTTGCATTCCAGAGCGTTTGGCCTATGGAACACAAGCCAGCCGGATCTCTGCATTCAGGGGCGGGAGGGGGCGTGACGATGCATTGAATTCAATGGCACCGCGGCCACGCCCCCCGCCCGCAGTGCGATCACCCGGAACGCAGGCACATTAGTGCCTGCGCTCCAGTCCAGTGTGATCTCGCACTGGACCGGAACGCGGGCACTCATGTGCCTGCATTCCGGGTGCGGATGATCGCACTGTGGGGGTCAGAGCTGCGAGTGCCATTGACTTCAATGCACCGCCATGCCCCCTCCCGCCCCTGAATGCAGGGAGCCGGCCAGCTTGTGTTCCAGAGCCCGAACACTCTGTAACGCAGACTTTGTGGTGTAAACCGGCCCTCTCCCTTGGCTGTCTCTTCTCTCCCGTCTCTCTGTCTGCGGTTTCTTCTCTGCCGAATGTGCAGACTGGGAGAGGTGTCCCGCCCCTTCCCGTCTGCAGCATCTGACTAATTCAGCCACAGGACACAGGTCAGTGAGCCGATCGCGATCTACCAGTGTTCGCTTTGCGATCGACCTAATGGGCACCCCTGCTCTAAGGAATGTTTCCATCACCTTGTTGAATCAATGCCATGAAGAATTAAAGCAGTTCTGAGGAAAAAAGGGGTTCAACCCAGTACTAGCAAGGTGTACCTAATAAAGTGGCCAGTGAGTGTAAGTCTACCCTTAATTCTCAGAAAGCAGGTTGGTTTCCGAATGACCATAATCTACGACATCCTGTAGTATCCATCCACCACTGTGCTGAGGCCTTCTTTAGGATCACTGTAGGAGGAAGCCACCCAAACATCTATCTTCTTTTTTTACAATGCATTTATTTTTCTTAATTACAGATAATCATTTCGGCTACTTTCCCAAAACATCGATTATCGGGTAACAAGCCGTAAACTGCTCGCTGATTGCAGCCTAAATATTTATAGGAAGACGCACACGAGGGAGGATGAAATGTTGACACGTCTGTCCATCAGTCCCAGAACACAAACCAGAGACACGTTGTCTGTGAGAGACGGAAGGTAGCAATGAGGCGGCACGGGACTGATCCTTCCTAGAGTGATTCTGTCATCGATGAATTGTTACCTGGGGTGTGAAGAGACCGGGACCGTTCAGGTGCCACAAAGAGACAACGTCTATGAACCTGGTCATAGAGAATAGATGTCGTCAATGTACCTGTGTCACGCATAGATGTGGCACCGAACACCAAAAACTCTCATCAGACAAGATGATATATTCATGGATGGGATCTGTTTATAAAAACATCGGCATAGTGTATTTGTCTTGGAGTTCTTCTTTAACCCCTTTTTTTCCCTGTTTTTTTGCCCCCCATGTTATAATCCGCATTTTAGGCCTGAAAATTACTTCAAACCCCCCAAACATTATATATTTTCTGAAAACCAAGACCCTGTACAATAAAATGGTGGCGGGGAGGAGATCGGTGAACGGGCACCCGCCACTCTCTTCCCCAGCTTCCCGCCGACACCCAAGATGCCGGTCCTTGGCCCGCAGGAGCGGCAGGGGAGCCCGGGAAACACGGTGTGTGGGCACCATAAGACTATGTCAAAGGACACTAAACAGGAGGGGAGCACAGTGGGAAATACCAAATGTATACAGAAAAACAAGCTGTAGTAGCATTATTCTACCGCTAGATGTCAGGCATATACCACAACATAAAAGTATTACATGCAATACATAACAGTGCAATAGCAGAAAATAACTGGCTGTGACGGCACACTTTGGGCGTAGACCATTTCCGGCTTCCTGACAGTTCCGGCTTCTTTTAGTGCCGGGTGCTGAAATGGAGACAAAGTTCCAGCACCCGGCATACTGCTACCACTCTGTAGGCCGCTGGCGGTCACGCCAGGGCACCCTCCAAGTGGTGTTTCCCAATGTGGACCATCCCCCCTGGCCTTCCCATGTACACCGCTGCATATAGTGCACGCATTTTGAACAAACATCAAATTTTCACGTCCATCCGTACAGTAATCACACCCTGCAGTGAAAGGGTTTCATTGATGTTTAGAGATGCTGTAAATTGTCTTGTTAGCACTATTTATTATCTCGCGTGTTATACTGGCACATACTCCGGTTCATACTGTCTGAGAAGTGAATGGCAGGGCAGGTCATTGCCAGGTTTGAAGTGTGCGCTCATTAGCAAAGCTCACATGTTCATCATTTGCGGGTTGCGCATATGGTTCTGTCCCGGGTAAGGTGTGATGTCCCCATAGGGAGGCAATGATGTCATGCAGGTGATGGATTTAGCTGTCTCTGCCTTTTTGGCCAGACTTTCCGTCTGCTTTCCTTTATATCTTATAAATGATCACAGTCCCACCAAGATCGTCCTGCGTATAGCTCGGAGAGGTCTGGATAAAGTTATTTTTATAACGTTTCCCAGGAATAAAGAAGTCTGCCGAGCTCAGTCTTCATGGAAACTGACCATACGACAGAGCGCCAATGCCATTCATAGATTTCGGCTTAAAGGGGCACTATCACGTTAGGCATGCAAGGCACACTGATAGTGTCTGCGTAAAAGAACCACCACCCACCCAGTTATATTCACATGCCAGCGTTCCCACCTGCATTACCACACTGCCCATGCCCAACCTAGGCTTTCTCCTTCATCTGAGCCTACCTAGGAACCTCCCCTTCTTCCTTAGCTGGTGGATCAGAGACTGCATCTGCAAGCCTGATTTTAGGTTCCATCTGACATGCTGACTCTCATTATAATGACAAACTTTGATTTCATGACTTTTAAGGCTCAACTCCAGGCATACAGCTGAATACACAGATGAAATACATGTATATGGAAGTCAAAGGATTTATGTCCAGATCTATCTACAATCCTGCCAAATAGTACAGCCAGCTCGGTGACCTGACTTCTACTGCAGTTAAGCAACACAGCTTGGTCACCTCCTTACCCCCATTCTTTGATTAGACAGTCAAGGACCAGCAACAAACTGGGAGCTCATCATTCCTCTACTCTCTCCTCCTGTCAGCATGTCCCTTGTAAGCACATGTGCTCTGCTGCACAACCGATTGGCTCCTAGTTTTTCTCCTACCCAGCCTAGAGCAGTGGCGTCACAAGGGGGGTGTGGCCCGCACCCGGGTGACACCATTGAAGGGGTGACACCAAAATGACTTACAGACTTACAGTCATTTTGGTGTCACCCTCATCTGAAAAGTCGGGCGCTCGGTCATGGACCGAACGCCCGACAGTATCAGGAGAGAGGAGGGGACCCGGCGGCATACCTTATCCCGCCGGGTGACGGTCCCCTCCTCTCTCTGCCGGTGTCCATCACCAAGATGGCCGCCTGCAGGTATCAGAAGACTGCCGCGCGTGCGCGATGACGTCTCGGCGGGGTGACACTCGGTTAACGCTCCGGGTGTCACCCAGCCTCCGGACGCCCCTGGCCTAGAGTGCTGTTGTACAAGAGATTACCAGAACCCGAATATCTAGTCTAATCACTTCTACTGTCGTGGTAAACAACCTGCTTCCCTATTTATAATGGTCTGGCCCTCTAGCAAATTGTAGCTAATTTGCCTACAAACGTCAGGTGGTCATAATAATCCGGCCACTCAGTGTATATTGACTGGGTGTCAAAAAGTGCAGAAAGATGTCAGCCGCCAACGGGCGCATCCACATCATGGGCAATCGATCAATCTACTCACGGGCGTCTAACACGGCGGGGCTAACAATGCCGATCGCCAGCAACAAAACAGGGAAATGGGAACACAAAATGGGAGAGGCAGGGGAAAGGAGTAGAGGGAAAGATAGGTAGAGGAAATGAGGGAGGGGTAGCAGAGAACCTCTATGGGAGCCTCACTCCAGGAGACTCGGGTATTCCTGGGAAGAAAAAAAACTCATCTCGCCAGAAATTAAGGTTTATTTTACCTTTGACATGAAGGGGTTAAAATATTAATAATACATTTGCAATAACTGCATGAATTACTGCTCGGAGTTCAGCTGTAAGTGAACCCGATAATGTTTACATATTTCATTCAGTCAGTGCAAAGAAAAACGTCGATGTATAAAGTTTCCTTCATCCACGGCGACCAATCAGATTCTCAGTTATTGCCGTCGGATCATTGTTAAAATAACGATGGAATGTTGCTTTTGCTTCATTCATCCGACGTGGTTGCTATCACTGCAGGAGTCTCCCTGGCGTTTCCCCCGAAGGTGCACACTGTAATCGGAAACAAATGTGCCCAGGATCGTCTTGAAATGATTTTGGCGCAGAATGCACAATCATAATTGAATTATATTGGGGAAAAATACCTTCGCGGGGAATGAATAGCACATGTAACCTGTGGCACAGCGAAGCGTGTAGAATTTCAGAACGCACTCCACGGGGACCCACAATGTCCAGTCTCATTGCAGATCTTTGGTGATGGGCCGAATCGTTGTATGCGGAACGTTCAGCGTGTCCATAAAAAAATTAGAAGTGCGAAAATGACACGATTCCTGGACCGGTGGTAACGCGGCCTCCTATATCGTATCATTCAACGTCAGGTTTCCACATTACAATAAGCGAGTTTGTAGTGTCAGGAATTCTTTCACGCAGCTCAGGCTTTGTTTATGAAGGCTGCACAGGTCTACTCGGCGCAAAATGCAACAGTCGAACACAAAACACAATAGCGGCTTCTTTTGACCTGCTTCACCGGCAACTCATATGGATCTCAAACGGACCTGCTATGTCCAAAGAAACACAAAATAGCCTCAAGACAGTTCGAGTGTCTGAAGCGTGCTTCAAATGCAGGAAAGCTAAGCCCATCTACTCCACATCTAACCCAATTAGCAAGACTGGAACATGGAGATCCTCTAGCTTTTGAAGAGCTTCAAGTTCCAGCTTGTGCAAACATTTGAAGCCCAACTCTGTGTTTCCAGCTCCTCCATTGGGTGACCTTTCCCCCGCTTTATGTTTTGCCTTTTTTTAGTCACATCTTTTGCTAAAGTCTTCAGCCCGGTCATGTAACATGCCGGCTCCTCTTCTTCTCCAGCCTGGGGCCGTCCTCGGAGATGCATGTAGCACCACTGACATAATAATGTCAGTGCCGTTCTATGCATGGATACACTATAAATGAAGGGGAAGCTGGACTGAGGCCCATGCATACTATGGCCATAGGTTTCCAGGTTGGATGATGTTCGGAATCATTCAACCCAGAAGATTGAGGACATCTAGTTCTGGAGCAGAAGTACTGCAGGGGACATCTCTGTATCATGGGGGATTATTGCAGGCTGACCTGTGGCCTGGCAGCTCAGTTTAATAAAAATTCATAAATAATTGCCAGGAGTTGGTGCAAAAGTGGAAATACACTTTAAGCCCTGAAGAAGAGGGCGGCTCACTAAAACCCCTGAAACGCACTGTTGTCTTTTCAATGTTTTGTAATGAGATAAACTCTTCTGAATCTGATGTAAATGAGTCTGCCACTCCTTTTTCTCATACAACTCTTGGATTTCCCTGAGGCATCCTCTAGAGCAGGGGTGGCAAACTCAAATTCATCGGGGGCC
>NW_017306644.1:429510-434621 GCF_000935625.1 Nanorana parkeri | reverse complement strand
ATTGTAAGCCGTCATGGCTGCAGAAAGAGAGGAGGCGGTGGAGGCGGAGACAGGGCGGAGGCGGAGACGAAGCGGCACAGTAAGGGGAATATGTAATGCCTGCTCAGACTGGCCGCGCCGCTCACTTGCTGAAATCCCAACCTGGCAAAATGAGGTGGCTGCTGTGCGGGCCACATTACAAGGTCCGGCGGGCCGGATTCGGCCCGCGGGCCTTGTGTTTGCCACCCCTGCTCTAGAGCCTCGGTTCTCAATCTGTGTAACCTCAGGACCCACATTTGTCTTTGGTCATTAAGTCGCGACCCAAGTCGCACTGCAATGGAGCACATGGTATTGTAGTACTGCACATTCCGGTGTGGACAATAGAACTGTGGGTGGGAGGTGGGTTTGGGGTGCCATTCAAATAAATGTCAACCCAACACACCTTCCACACCAGAATGCGCGGTGGGTGCGATTGCGTGATACAGTGCGTTAATCGTACGGCACTGTGCTAGTGTGAACAGACCCTCAAAAACACTGACAGACACATTCTCACACACCCATACACATTCCAAATAAAACAAAAACTTGTTTTTCTTTTTTTTTTATATCCTCCCTCCTCCTTACCTTACGAGAACTGGAGTGGATCCTCAGCCTGGTGTCGAGTGTGGACTGCTGTGCTGTGACGGAGCTCCATCCATATGTGCATTGCTTGTACAGCTACCTTGGGCACCCTGTAGAGGTGTCGGGAGCCAGAATGTGACGACAGTCCAGGCACCTCTACAGGACACGTGAGGGAGCTGTAAGCAATGATGTATGGACGGAGCTCCTTTAAAGCCATACCCCCAGCCCACCTCACCTCAAGCTGACACTCAGCAGCGGGCAACATATTTTGAAAGGCTGCTTGGCACAAGAACTGACAGTGCTGCACTAGGAGGGAGGCTGAGGAGTCTCTCACCTAGAAAAGTGGAAGGCATTCGGGGACCCACTGAACATGGGGTCACAACCCCCATTTTTGGGTCACTATCCACCAGTTGAGAACCAAGGCTCCAGATGCCTCTTTGTGTCCATCAACTGCCAACCAGAGCCCTTTTACACTATGAGATCAATCTTACAAGTGGGATCTTTCTACATTTGGATCCAGTGTCTTCTGTCTCTCCAAATGTCATGATATCTCTCTCCAGGGTTGGTTTTAAAAGCTATTGCCCATAGCAGCCAATCAGGTTTTATCTTTCATTGACTACCAGAGAAGAAGCCGTAAATCCAATTGGTTGATGTAGACCAGGGGTGGGCAACCTCGGCACTCCAGCTGTTTTGGAACTACAAGTCCAACTGGGGTTGGCAAGACTCTGACAGCCACCGGAATGACTCCCAGAGGCAGAGGCATGATGGGATTTGTAGTTTCACCACAGCTGGAGTGCAAAGGTTGCCTACCCCTGCTGTAGACAATGGCTCCACTTTTGCTCCAGAGTTCATAAACGAGCCCTTCTGTGTTGAAGCCGGAGGTCTGGTATTCAGCATAAGAGACAGATAGTCTAGGGTCTCTCACGGTTCGCTCGGCGCACAGATCTTTAATGTTAGACATGAAATATGCTGCGTCTGGAAAATGACGCGTTCGTGCTCAGGAGAGCTCTGCGACTCTTCTTTTGAATTTCGCTGTCTCCCGTGGAGGAAGAGAGCCGGGGATGGGACAAGAAATGTAAAACACATTCCCTGGCACAAGCCATCTACTTTACCTCATCCTCCTGCGGAGAGCGGATCATAAAGTAACCTGACACTACCTCTTTTTCTTTTTTTTCCCCAGGTTTTGCTTGTATCTTGGAAATCCCCTTATTATGTACAATACCGTTCACCAGTAAAGGCTCCACGGGTCACCTGGACCTTATAGAGGCATAGCGAACAACATTTAAAGAGTACCTGTGCCATGGCAAATAACAATGTCCTGAAGGGTTCAAATACGCCGCATTTTGCTTTTCTGATGATGAAGGTTTTGGTGTTTTATGAGAGTTACGTTTAAAGCAACCGATTCAAAGTTTAAAACATAGACATTTGAGCCAATAAAATCTGCAAAAAGAAGATTAACGAAGTGTAAGTCGCCCATTCCGTTGCCGTTGGTGAGTGTTTGGGTGCAGCTATAAGATAGCGTCATGAGTCACCTGCACTCCATACAGTTTTATGACCTTACAAGATGGTGGTGCTCGTAGTGATGATATGAATGGCGCCGTGTGGAACATGGATGGGTCATGTAGATCAGATAGTCTCCAGCACACACAAAGTAGAAATCATAAATCCCGGTTTGATTTATTGAATCATTGTCACAATTTGTCATAAACCTCAGTTTCTGGTCCACACAGGGTCCCTTCTTCAGGGCAACATAGTGACCATGCAGCTATAAGACCGTCAGAAAGGCGAGGAGCTCCTTCGGGGGTGAGTGCTACATATCTAACTTGCTAAAGAAGGCTATACATATTTCTTTTCAATTGTATTTTTTATTCCTGACCATAATAATAAAAAGACAAAAAAACATGCAACACCACTATGCACACCGTTTATTAACCGGATAACTGCTCTTAGTATTTTTGTAGTTTGCGAGCGCCGTGAAATTATACCCCGGCCTGACCAGCAGAGGGCACTAATACTTTGTCCAAACTTTCTCAAACTTTTTTTTTTCCCCTCCTTGCTGCAGCTACAAACATCTCTTCAAAGCCCACAATTGTAAATTATTAAAAGTCTAAAAAAAAAAAAACACACTGTCACCTCTCGTCGGCCAGGAAAATGGCTGCCGATGATGCTGGAAATTCTTGGTCAGTGTTGCGTTTCAGCTGCAAAATAAAGCTGCGTTTGTGAAAAGAGCCTACTTCATTTAGTGAGTCTAATTACCGACATTACAAGCAAATAGAAAATACCCGACATCTGGAAACATTTTAGGCAATTATTACATTACTTGTGTCCTGACGCTTGTGGGTAATCCACCTCCTTTCGCTTTAATAATCGTCTTACGGCCATCTGAAACGTTTGCCGTCAGGGAGAGGAAGTGTTTAGTGCAGCAATTAGAGCAGTGAGAACAGAAAATTCTATATGTTTTCATGAATATGGGTGTGTAGGGTGGGTACACTGAGGATTAGCGTCTCTGGCCCTCTCAGCCGCGGAGGAACTGGCGGGACACCCTGGTACTTGTATTTCCGCAGGATGGTAAAGGGCCACAAATTACGCATAGGTGGCACACTGTAAAGCAAATTTTTACATTTCATTTTCAATTTTTTTTACATTTTAAATCAATTATTTTTCTACAAGATCCAGTTTGCACAGTGCCGGTGATCTCCTCTTTCAGCCACTTCCTGTCTATATGCACCCACCCCAGCCTTGGTTGCATGCCACTGCTCTGAGCCAGCTTATTGATAGTGGCAAAGGAGGACCGCGCCAGAGCAATGTGTGTTTCGGCGCGGCCGGTCACCGGGGTACGTGACAGAGTAACAGCACAGGAGCACCGTTGGGGCTGAGTGTTGACACCCCATAACAGGAAGTGGCCTGAACATGGGCTTTCGTGGCAGGATGCCCAGGGATTAGTTTCATGAAAGTGGCTGATTGAAAAAAGATTGAAAACAACTTTTGAAATGACATCTGTTGTTTGAGGAGTGATGTGTCAAGTTGACAAAACGTCAACGAATGTTGAACGAATGTTGAAATGTGTTTCTGAGTATAGGGAGTTTATCTTTGCCAACGCTGAAAATGTAATGTCAGCACGATCATTTAATAAATGTACAATTTGCCTTAATTATAATCTTTGCTGTTCCTTTAATTAAAGGGGGTGTGGCCTCTTTACCATCTCCCCACCCAGCCGGGCGGGATGCCGGCTGGAGCATCCCGCTCAGCTCCTGACAACTAGTGAGGTCACTGGTTGTCGGGAGCTCATTGGGCCACTGGCCAGAGCGTCTCGCCCAACCCCTGGCAACCAGTGATGTCACTGATTGCCAGGAGCTGAGTGGGATGCCAGCCAGAGCATCCCAGGTTGCTATGAGCTGAGTGGGGAGATGTGTATGGCCTGCAGCGTATTTTTTTCTCTGTTCAATAAAGCTGTTTGTACTATAAGTGAGGTCACTGGAAGCGCGACCTTGGTTGTTGTATTGAGTCTGCTCGGAGCAGAGATGGCCTCCTTTGGCCGGCACCCGCTGTCCCTAAGGCTAAATTACAATAGCAGGATGAAGGTTTGAAAAAAGTGGGAGGTACCTATGGCAGTCTACTTTGCTTTAGAATTTCCTGTTATGGGGTGACAACGCTCAGTCCTTCTTTCTCGATTGCTTACCTAAGTTGAGACATGTGCCTCAGTCCGAGATCATAAGCTGCTTTGCCAGCGATCATTACCATTGCATGAAAATAGTGGCTGCAAGTGGCTGGGGGTAGATCAGCAGCATTCAGATACAAGAAAGGATAATACAATATTTTATTTTTTTTAAAGACATTTAATTAATAATAATTGATGATAATGCTAAATGATCATAATAAAAGTTCATGATAAACAGGGCTTTGAGCAAACTAAATGCCATCCAGTTACCTTGGCTTTTAACAGACTTCTTCTAAAAGGTGTGAAAGTTCATAAGCACAATGGGAGGAATAGTTTCTTCACAGTTCCTGGAAAATGAATAATAAAAGTTCAATGTTCTTGAGTGGCTCAGTGTCCCGACCTCACCCTCCGGTTCATTCTCAGTGGTCTTTAGAAGGCCCCATCCGGTAATACTTGTCTGAAATGTCCGATGCTACATTCAAAACCCAATGTAATGGGGTGTAAAAGCTTGTGAAATGACCCAGAATCTTTCAGTTAATGTGTTCACCCCGGCTTAACCCCATGGAGGGGGGAGTGCGATTCAACTTGAAAGTGCCTACAGCCTGGCCAGATTTGGGCCAATTCAGGAAAAGAGGAGCAGCGATTGATATTTAAAAAAAAAGCATAAAATTAAAAACAGATTCATAATTCTCTATGTCATGCAAGATTTTCTTCAAAGCAAAAAAAGTTTTTGTATTCTATTAACCTGAGAGAATGATGTGTAAAGCTGGCCAGAAGTGCTAACCACTACGCCACTGTTCTGCCCCTTTGCAATTCTATCTCAAGCAGCATTATCAGCCTTGCTCAGTTCACC
>NW_017306644.1:392588-429499 GCF_000935625.1 Nanorana parkeri | reverse complement strand
CAAGATCTTATGCTCTTGCCCGGTCCCCCCCCCCCCCCCCCCGTGTTATGGAGAAGAGGTGAGGTGAGGCGTTCTGTAGTCCTAATAAACCTCATGCTCTAGGGTGATAACGATACTCCTCCATAAATTAAAGTACAGAGAGCGAGTGTTGTCACATTAGGATAGGAAGTGTGTTACCGGCAGGATCACCGGGTGCAAGTAAAGAAAACAAATCCTGGAATAAGAAAATGAATGTAGCCACCACATCTGAGGTGCCATAAACTGCAGTATATTGACAGTTTTGTTCTTGGGTTTAGATACACTTTAAGTACTTTGAAGGTATCATCTTATAATGGTGAGTTAAGGACTTTGGAAGTATGACTGTACAGTGGTGAGAGAGGTAAATACTTTGAAAATATGACAAGCATGATGTTATAGTGCTTTTAGAGCAGGGGTAGCAAACCTCCGGCCCTCCAGCTGTGGTGGAACTACAAATCCCATGAGGCTTTACAAGATTCTCACAGCCACAGACATGACTCCCGAAGAGAGGTGCATCATGGGATTTGTAGTTTCACCACAGCTGGAGGGCCGGAGGTTTGCTACCCCAGTTTTAGAGGAAAGTATGTTGGAAATATGACCTTACAGTAGAGATGGAGGTAAGTACTTTAGAACGATGACCTTTTAGAACTGATGGAGGTAAGTGCTGAGAGATAAGTACAGTACTTTGAAAGTATGGTCATTTAGTGGTTATGGAGGTAAGTAGGACAAAGCTGTGACAGTCCAGGAAAGGTACTATGGATGGTGACAGGGTTTTGGAAAGCCCCCATGGGCATCTGCCGCCCTAGGTGAAATGTGCAAAGCCAATGGCATCTTCTTTCTTTGGCTAAATGCAAACGGCACAATATCTTCGGCTGATCCTTTGGCTCTCTTCGGCCGCCGAAGCCCTTCCGTTTAGTCGAACCGAAGGGCTGCTGTACGGGCTATTCACCCGAACCGAATTGAATTTCGGATCCGAATCCCGAAATATCTGAACCCAACCAAATTTTTCCGCAGCTTACATGTCTAGCAATATCTGTATAATTTACTTTAGATTTAGCATCAGCTATATTCTTGGAGGACCTACCTAAACATTCCATTCACCTTATATCCAATCAGGTAGGCCATGTCACCATATGCTTGTTGATGGGGGTAAAGTAGATTGTACAATCAGATTTCAACATGTGTTTCTAACTTAAACTTTTTAAGAACGACCAAATTGGCTGTCATGTTTTTGCAGGTTGGTAATGGAACCACCAGTCAGTGGTTTGATCTGCTGAAAACATGTTGGTGGTTATAGTTGGAGGGGGGGCAGACTAAGACTGTTATGTAAATAAAGGCTCGGCATGAGTCCTTGCCACCATATTATGCGTGCGTTAGTGAGGTCAGAATGCGGCCTATCTGCATGAGAAAAGCTTCAGCTCGCCCTTTCATTCCCCTGACCTGAGACAAGGAGCCTTTTCTGGGTGTTTGTGGTGCGGGTGCTGCTCTGCCACGGCCATTGTTGTCCCCCTCATCATCTTTTAGGGATTAAAGAGCGGCTCTGACGGCCCCCGGGGGACATAACTATAGGGACGTCAGCTGGGATACGTGTGGGGATGAACCTCTCAGGGCTTAACTGAAAACCTACAGCCGCAAGCTGGATTCCTGATACAATGTACAATAGATCTGCTTCCAGCTTCACACATCTCAGGATATTAAACTGGAAACTGGAGTGAGAGACATTTTCCAGAAGTCTTATTGTCTTAGTAGTGGTGGAACATAGTTGTCAACATTCTAAACTAACACAATGCAGCCGAGGCGGTGATCCTCTGCTAAACAAGGTCTGCTTAAAGGGAATCTATTAAAGTTTTAGCTATGCATGTAAAAAAGGGTTCCTGCAAAAGTGACAGTTACAGGAGGTTGGGACACATCCATATAACACTGCCAGGGGTGCTTACAATGGTCAGATTTTATTTATAAGATGTTATTGATGCTTAAAATTAAAGTAGTATTGAAGCCAACACTTTTTTTTGGGTTTTGGCTGGAGTAAGGGAGGGTTATAGCTCCTGTCAGCTTTTTTTGGCCATATGTGTCCCATTGAGGAGATTTCATAGTTACATAGTATTTGAGGTTGAATAAAGACACAGGTCCATCGAGTTCAAGCTTTATTTGTAAGTGTGTAGTGCGTGCATGTGTGTATGTGAGTCCCTGTGTGGTCTTAGGTTTTAAGAGTACCTGTACCCCTGTATGTTACGGTCTCTGAGGAAGCTATCCAACTGATTTTTTAATGATTCAATACTCTCTGCTGCTACCACTGCTTGTGGCAGGGAGTTCCGAAATGTAACCACTCTGACTAAGAAGAAGCCCCTTAAATGGTGGTTACATCTTTTCCTTTACTTCCTGTCCAATAGCTACAACAGGAAGAGAGGAAATCCCTCCATAAAGAGAGAAATCCCTAGCGGTCTGCAGGGTCATTAGAACTAGTGTCCCCTTTGGAAGGTTTCCCATTTATTCCTGTTCTGGTGGCAACCCAAAATTTGGTATTTTCTTTCCATGATAACGGTCGCCAGTATAATGGAAAGAAAATACCAGTATGATGGAAAGAAAGTGGGTGAATCTCCCTAACTGGGACACAGACAGCAATAACGACCTGACGGGTTCTAATTCCTTTCTACTCTATGCAAAGCTAAAAAGGTTTGCACTTTAAACTATGGCCACAGGAATAAATTCAATGTTGCTCCCCCTTCCCCTAACTCCTAAGCAATATCTCCTTTTTTTAATTAAAGTGGAACAAACTGGTAATTCCATATATGATGAGCATCATAGAGCAGAGGTTATTCTCAGTGAAGACTACTACTCTAGACTACTACTCTAATGACAGATAGATGGTGATAAGATGAAAAGACATCATCTTGTAGACGGATCTCCAACCTCAAACCTTCCACTTTTGAAAAAAAGAACCCCGAAAATACTTGAAATCAAGTCCACGGCTGCCTGTTTAAGGGACGGTTCATTTCCTCCTTGATACCGAGGAGAACATCGGAGTGTCACCGGACAACAATTTTGTTCCAACTCTTGTTTTGGAGACGAATCTTCCAACCGACATACTCCTTAAAGAAATGGGATATACACCCACATAATTGGACCACTGGATCAGACTGAAAAATCTCTGAATCACCTGGACCTTGAGAAACTCCAATAACGTGAGTGATTGAACTATGTTACATATGTCCGATGAGGACACTGTTTGAACTTCACTCTGCAAGATAATATTTACATCATTTTGGAGATAAAGGAAAGTGATCCGGTGTTTAAGTGAATTGTAGTCCAACACAGTGACTGTCCGTCCCTAAATAATCACCCATCTCCCCTTTGCTCCTTAAACAAACGAACAGTTATACGTCTGATTATTCCTAAGTGGTCACAGTTCATTATCTATGAACAAAAGGAATCAATGATTCATGCGGCCAATGTGCCGGCGACATTAATATCGTATACAAAGGAATATTCAAGTTTATAAGGATAAGGATCTTTAAGAAAGAGAATTTGGGATTAAATAAAAGAGAGCACACTCTGTAAACTGAGAACGAGACTTCTTCACTGTTAAGCAGCATGCTAATATAATCTATATGAGGCTACAATGTCTCACTCGAAGTGAATGATATCTATCTTATGACGACTGATTCGAGCAGTCTCCTCCTTCTCCATATCTTATAACGTTTACAGGTGCATATTCAGGGTATGTTCCACAGGGAGCCCCTATGGAAGATGACAGGCAGAAGCACTCAGCACCTTTTTTCTGTATCAGGGGGTTTTTAGGCTAATTATTTATGAGGATCGATCCGCAATTATTTATGTATGTCTGTAACCAAAGAGTTTTTAATGGTGAGAGGTGTTTTGAAGGTGTTGTCTTTAATGTGTGTTGTTTCAATGATTTTTTCTAATAAAATTTAATTTTTGCATATTGGCTGCTTGTCCGGATCCCTCAGTTGACCGCTACTGACTCGTTACCTTCTAACGAGTTAATCCCCCTTTTTTCTTTGCACATGATTGTCTGGTCACGGATCGGTCTTAATAAGCGAATATGCAAACCTGAATTAGGGCGTATAATTAGTCGGATCTCCAGGTAGGAACACCAACCCCCTTTTCTCCCAAGACTACTACTCTACCTGGTCAGTGGCTGAATTGGATAAAATTCTAGCCGTGGGTGGCCCTGTCAGTACCCTCCACACACACAAGAAAAGTTGATTTTTCAATTGGCTATTATCGAAGGAGCCGGTCCAAAAATCCTTGACCAAACATTGCCTGCATGCAACCATACAATCGGGTATTCAGTAGCCAGTGGAGCAGCAGCTCCATGCAAGTTTAAACAAGTAAACTTTACGATATCCCTCAAAGTTTATACTCAGTGTTTACGGAAAATACAGGAGGCCTTGTTACATGTCAACTTCTTGAATAGCCTTCAAGAAATCTTTATAACACTTTCCCAACAGAACTAATGTCCATCCTTTTATTGTCCTGCAGAGGGCAGCAGTGTTGATTCTCATCAAGATTAATAGGAGATTGGCCTAAGCCCTCGTTCACACCTGAACGTTTTGTAGCGCGTTCTACGCTCGACGAACGCTCTACAAAACGCTCAAAAATATAAATCCCATTGTATTCAATGGTCTCGTTCCCTCCTTGGCGTATTTCCGCCCGTCCCTAGCGCGCTACAAAACGGCCCACGCTTGAAAAGGTACAGGTACTACTTTGGGCCGTTTTGTTGCGCGTTTCCATTGGGATACAGCCAAGTGGCCTCCGGAAACGCGCGACGTTTGCGCGACTTTTTTTTACCGCGAACCGCGGTAAAAAAACGTGCGACAGACGCGCATATGCAATACGCCTAGGTGTGAACAAGACCTAAAGTAGGGTATACACGGTAAGAATTCCGTGCAAAAAAAATCATATCAATTAGTATGGTGAAATTGACAGACAAAAACTACAATGTTCCTGAAAATTTTCAGGAAGGGGCATGTTGGAAATTTCTTGATCGAGCGAATTTCTAACAGTGAATGAGGTTTTCGTTCGGAAACTCTATTCATTGCAAAATAGAATGTTAAATGAAAATGTAATGAAAGTTTGAACGACAAGCGGCAAGTTTCTGATGCCAGTACCGAATGTTCTGATGGAATTTTTTGTATAAATATTTGTGCAAAAATCTACCCGTGTATACCCTACTTAAGTAAAGGGGTGGAAAGGCCAATTAATGTTTTGTTTATAGCAGCCAATCATATCTTCACTGGGGATATAATACTTTCCATGTTATGGTATCCTTGCTCTTCATTGATGTCATATTTATCACTGATGTTCAGATATGTTATTGCATCATTGTTTCACATGCTGGTTATAGTTTACAGGAGTTATATTGCTACCATCAAGACATACAGGTGAAACTCGAATAATTAGAACATCGTGCAAAGTTCATTTATTTCACTAATGCAACTTAAAAGGTGAAACTAATATATGAGATAGACTCATTACATGCAAAGCAAGATAATTCAAGCCGTGATTTGTCATCATTGTGATGATTATGGCTTACAGCTCATGAAAACCCCAAGAACCCCAAATCCACAACCTCAAAAAAGTAGATTATTACATGCAATCAATAAAACAAGGATTGTACATAGAACAATATCGGACCTCTGAAAAGTACAAGCATGCATATGTACTCAGTACTTGGTTTGGGCCCCTTTTGCAGCACTTACTGCAATTACTTTTGCACGATATTCTAATTATTCGAGTTTCACCTGTACATTCTCCCATCCATGCAAGACAACATAGATGGGGACGTACCATCTACTGGAAAAAATACTTGATTCCACCATCCATGCAAACCACATAGATGGGGACGTACCATCTACTGGAAAAAATGCTTGATTCCACCATCTATGCTTAACAACGGGCTATTGTATTTTGACAGTGGTGCGTGTGCCACTGTCAGAATATCTGAACAGTGCCTGCAGCTGGTTGACTGTTTGTCCAAGAATTTTTGGAACTGTTCCTTCAAAAAAAGTTGATTGAAAAATCACCTCAAATTGCTTAAATTTCAGCCAAGTCCTGTTGACCCACCTGAAAATCAAGCTGTGTTTGACAAGCTCCACTCTCCTAATATTACATGGAGGTGACATCACTGTTCTTCAGATTAGTGACATCACTACGTTGCAAATCTAAGTTTGCATTATCATTGCATTATAATTATAAATGATATTTTTCCACACATCGGTCTCTATTTATTAATTGGCATTTACAGAACTATGAACGTGGCTTTCCAACAATAAGTTTCTACAGGAATTACATTATTACTTATAAGTTACGTTTTACAATTCAGAAGAAGGAATATACTGTTATAGACTAGAATGGGCCATGTTGTGGTCTATAAACAGTATATTCCTATTTTGTTTTAAATTGTGTTTTATATTTACTGTAGACTTTGGTCCATTGGAAGGTTTGCAGGCCATTAACTTGTTTTCATAGGTTATATTTTACATGGGGTTACATGACTAGACTTCCAATATAAATGTCACCGCTCTCCAAAAATAATTTTCACTTTACAGGATTGGTATTACTATTCTCCAAATAAAGTTTACAGGACTGATGTCACTACTTTCCAAAGTTTCCATTATAATGTATAGGCGTGCAATCGCAGCCTTTAAATTGCTTGTAGATATTTTACAGCAGTGACATAGCTCTTCTTGACGTCACTGTCGCAGCTGTATGCGCATTCTGTAAAGCGTCCCATACATTTCGGTCACAGGAGACGGCTCAGGCCAGCGAAGGAAGCCAGGGGCTTATATGAAAGGGGGACAATGCCTGTGTAGCTGTGAATGGCTCTCTGTTGTGTGTTTCCTCTGTTGTGTGTTGTCTATTGGAGGCTCTTGTGTTTAATGAGGTGTCTTGAAGTTGTAGTTGAAATGGAAGGCGGGGTGGATTGGCTGACCCATGGCTTTCCCTGTCTGTTTCTGCTTTCATCTTTAAATTTTATGAGCTCGCTGAACAGCCTCTGAGTAGGGACCCACCACAGCAGCCTTGAGTCCTGACACTGAGTGCTGCTGGTATGAGTTGGCTGCTTAGAGGGGTCACATTGCTGTAAACCTACCAACATGATCTCCACTCATTTGAGTGGAGTCATAATGGCCTGCTCCTGTTTACCTCCAGAAGTTAGGTGCAATAAACATCAACGTAACTAGTTAAATCAGGGATGTTAAAATGGTGCCACCTTAGGGTTTCTGTGGTCGTTGCCTCAATGATGTCCAAAACTGTTCTCTAGTTAATAAAGTCATCACTTCTTTGCATCATTTTGCAGCTTAATACTTAAGAAAAAAACTTTCTGGCTCTTTGATCACCGACAATGTGCAAGACTTGTTGTTGAGTCTATTACTATTTTCAATATATGTCAACAGACTGACCAAGTGGCTTTTGGAATGAGGTTGGTGTTGCCCTCAGTAGCTCCAATGCAGCCCTTTGATGGGTCTTCCTACTCAGTTTGGTCCTCTGTTTTATTTGTGTTTGACAAATCTGACTGACTTAGAGCATCCCCTAAATCGCTGCACGCTCTAGGGCTTATTTAACCGAGGGCTGCAGATGATAGCCACCAGTCGGAACTTCATTGGTTTATGGAGACCTTTTTTAAGTGAATTGACAAGGTGTCCTTAAGAATGACCCTGTCAGGACAGGTCACTTGTATGTACAGTACAACATACCTGCTAAAAGAAGACTGCACATACTTCTCTTTATGGACTCTTGAAATGCTGCCCAACATTTAGGCTGGTCTGGATCTCCAGTGGTCCAACATGCCCCATAAAGCCATGCACTATGCTCCAATCAACAATGCTCATGTTCCCTAAATAGCATTTTTTTAAAACAATCTACAGAACTAGAACTAGCTCCCGTGGACTTCTAATTTTCTTGCTGCAAAAAAGTCTTTCAATATGTGGAGGTTAAGGGCCTGTTCACACGACGTCCGTTTTCTGTGCTGACCTGATCCGTATGCTGCTGCACTCAAAATGCATCCCAATGTATCCCTATGTGTTTTATGGGCTCCAGTTCTCACGTGCGCAGTCCGTTCAGCTTACGACAGAAAAAATACTGCATGTCACATTTTGTCAGGTCCGGAAACGGTCCGGATACACAAACGCGTCAGAAACGCGTCAAAAACGCAATGCGCTGCAGCTAACATACTAACAGCCCCACTCCACCTTTTTTTTGCTGGAACGCATCAAAAACGCGGCCAAAACGCAGCCAATACGCAGCCAAAAACGCAATGCATCAGCAGCTCCACGTCTGCTGATCAGGACCTGATCTCATGTGAACAGGCCCTAAAGCTCTTTTCCTACAGGTGCAAAGATACACACATGCATTGTTTTTTTAAAAGTTGCTCAATTCATAGACTTACATTGTGAGGAGGAGCACAACCATGGTATAGCACTGCAAAGTATGAACAAATATGGCTGCAATATGCAATCAACATGTAACTACAAATTTTAGTTAAGGGTAAAAGATACTCACCCGATCCTCGATCCCATCTGAATTGTTAGACCGGTCCCCCCAGCCTCTTCTCCCCCCACGCTCCGGCATTCTAAGCCCTGCTGACGTCCTCATGTTTAATATAAGTCCATTGACTTGCATTGGATGTGAGGACGCCAAGGGACATACCACAGCAAGAGGTCTTTAAGCTGGCCATCCATAGCTCGACTTTTGGGCGACTCCTGCTGAATCAGCCAAAATTCCGGCTATATTTGGCCTAAAAGTTGGCTGATTTAGCAGGAGTTGCCCAAAATTCGAGCTAGGTATGTCCAGCCTAAAGAAGAACTCTGGGAAAATAAGACTGGACTGCAAGGGTTCATTTGTAATTTGTCCACAGTTCTCCTTTAAGCCTCGGATAGTCTAAAAAGGCTGATAATGGGAAATAATATGCTGTGCAGAAAACCATCCACCAATTTTTCCATCTGTTATACGGGTTCTGGGGATTTTTTCAGCAATTTTTTTACACTATTGGTATACTATGCTTACTGCAGATAGGTTTTCAACTCCGAGCAGCACAAATGTATTCTGATTTATGGAATTGTTGTCCGCTCAGTAACAAGTCCCCCTCAATGTTGAGATTCTGCAGTTAGAGATAAACAGGCCTTGTCCACTCACACTTATTAATCACCGTATTAAACCTCCGCAGGAACCATTTACTTGTTCTGTCACTTCATAATGAGCTAAGTCACTTGAGGAGCCTAAACAAACATTTTCTTGAAGCAGACAAAGGCTGTGAACCCTTCAGAGCATGGACAATGTCTATGACCAAGCAGAGGAGAGAGGGGGGCTGGGCCGGGAGCCAATTCTTTGAGTGTGGACGTCCCAGGCAAATGGACAACTGTGACATTCAGGGCTCAATGGATTTGCTTAGCAACATTGGTAAGAGAGCAAGAAAAACATTTTTGCACAAGCCACTGATAGGATCAGGCTGTCACAGGCATTTGCTGGCCTCTGAGCGGAGGGACAGAGCTGGGCCCACACCGTAAGGAGGCCATGGGTAGACTGATCTTCCTTTATTGTGTACTGTGGGATCCTTGCATACCAGGCCGTCATGTACAATGGATGTTCTGTGTCTTCGCATAGCTCCCACTTGTCTTTATTTTGGAGGTACAGTCCCATGTTTGACCCCCAATCTCCTTCTCTCTGCATCTCTCCCTCTCTTAGATCTGTATAAATACACTTTTTAATTAGCACAGTCTATTTAGCAAGCATGTTAACATAGTGTTTACTTTAAAGCCCAATTCCAGTCTGGGCAACTCAACCCGTTTCTTGCCCCCTATTAGGTTCCCTTCCTATGTATACATAGCAATTTCCTAAGGTATTCTGTCTGGTCATTTGACATCTCGGTTGGTGGGTTGGTTCTAAATGCTGCATAGAATGGTACTCATGTCCTTGCAGCACTGTCCTGTGAGACCAGGCCAGCTTGACGATGCACCCCTGGGTGCCATGTCCACACTTATTATGGTCTGGTATCCCGGGATAATGTTAACCTTGCCACTAGTCCACATTATATGTACCTGCTTTCAGGGTGGGCGCACCCAAATCACACTCACTGTATGGGTTGGTTCCATACAGAACCCATCTTTTAATATCTGGAGACCACCTGCGTGCTGCCCCCTTCCCTGCATTTAATGCCTTTTTAAGTTACGGTGCATGTGCAGTGACCTAATGCTGTGATTCAGAGATGTGGCCCAGACATAGCATCAGTGGGACAGATTCCGGATTGTCTTAGCAAATTCGGGAAGGTTGGGATCTATGCATGTCCTGGGTGCTCTGGGCTCACTGACCGGGAACATTTCTGCCAATCAGAAGTTGTGACTTTTTAATCTGTATGCTTGTTCTGGGTCAGTGACTCTTCAATGGCAACCTCCATGTTCCCTTCAAATTCTCAGTGCAGGCTATAAACAAACTGGCTGCCATGCTGATCCTCGGGGTTTATTCCAGGCACAAGGCAATAAGTATATAGAGCAAGCACAGACTTTTGTTAATGAATTTTAATTTCTCAGGACAAATCTGTAAAGCTGGCCACATACATGGCAACTTGGGGAAGCGATTGAAATTTTGGTTTTATTAGGTGTTGCAATTGCAAAGCAACCAAAGATGTAAAATGGTGGTTTTCGATCAACCGCAATCCTGGCAGAAACACAGTCTCACTTTAGAAGACATTGCTGTATTTTGTTTTCTGTTTTTGATTCAACCTTTTAGGGCCCTTTAACACTTGTGGGTCGTGGAATGCCTGGCAACACGGCAGCTCTATGTGCAGTTTGTTGCGGTGCCGTCCACTTATTTCAATGCATTGTACAGTATAGCCCAATGTATATACCGTGTTTTGTGGTGCGCCGCATTGTCAAAAATAGGTCATGCACGGTTTTTTTCATCCATTGTGGTGCATTGACAGCCCATTCACAATGAATGGTCGGCCCTAACGCTGCACATGTTAACGTGTGCCATAAAACAGCTTAATGTACCGCAATGGTTTGCTTAAAGTGACATTAAACCCTCAGATTTTATAACATAAACCAATACTGTAATGTGCGCCTTACTGTAATCCATGGTTGTTTCCCTTCTCTTTGCTGCTCTTCCTTTTAAATCCTTCTCTCTTCTCATGCTGGGGGAGAACTTCCCTTTTCAGCTCAGGGCCTCTTCCTGTAGTGCTGGCTCAGGTTTCAAGCCTATACAAACCTATACACAGACACCATATATCCATTCCTGAGACAAGGCAGTCTGCTGCAAAACAGAAGTTCTGCCCAGCATGAGAAGACATGAGGATTTAAAAGGAAGAGCAGCAAAGAGAAGGGAAACGACCATGGATTACAGTAAGGCGCACATTACAGTATTGTTTTATGTTAAAAAATCTGAGGGTTTAATGTCACTTTAAGTGTTAATATGACCTTAGTAGAATATATTGAATCTGTCAACGTATTACCTAGTTTTCATTTCACAATTAGTGATGAGGCTGGGCTTGGAGTGAACTCCGTTTGTTTGAGTTCACACAAGCCTGTTCAAAACTCTGACCACCAAACCCCCAACCTAAACAGTACCGGCAAATGTGGCAGAGACACTCTTCGCCCCTTTGTGACATATAGCTGTGGGGTGGGGGATGCGCCTCCCCACGCCGGATTGGGGGGGATGCACCTTCCTGCAACTGATTGGGTCGGGTGGAGAAGGTGGCGGTCAAAGTTTTCAGCGAGCTTGGGCGAACTGGGTTCGCACCAAACTAAGCCTCCTCTCTAGTCGCAATTGACCGCAGCAAATGAACAAGTTAGTGGTTGATTGCTTAGTTTTTGGCGACTACTTTCGATCATAGTTGTGATTCCCGGTGGATGGGAAGTTGTTGGAATTGAATACAAATTGACACATGTACATCCAGCACTCTTGAGGTATAAAATATTATTATTAGGGATGCAGAGATACCGTTTTTTTCGGGTATTGAGTACAAGTACCAATGTTTTTTTTCCCGGTACTCGCCGATTCCAAGTACCAGAGCGGTGTGCCCCAATTATCAGGAAGTCGAGCGGCGGATCATGACCCATCGTCCGGATTGCCTGTTAAGCCGGTGTTGTAGCGAAAGAACACCAGCTTCACTTGCCGAAGCTGCCTGGCTTCCTGACCAATCAGGAAGCCGGGTGGTGAGTCATGAGGTGCCGTCCGGCTTCCTGATTGGTCAGGAAGCCAGGCTGCCAAGCAACAAGTAAAACCGGACTCCTACCCAATCAGGAAGCGGGGCGACACGTTATGACCCGTCTTCCTGATTGGCTAGGAAGCCAGCTCCACCTGCTCCTAGTCAGCCTAGCATCCTGACCAATCAGCGGGTCATTACGTGCCACCTAGAATCTGGCTAGGAATCTGGCTTCTCTTTTTGCTAGGCTGATTGGTTAGGAAGCCAGGCTGCCTAGCAACAAGTGAAGCCGGCTTCCTAGCCAATCAGGGAGGCGGTTCATAACCCACTGCCCAGCTTCCTGATTGGAAAGGAAGCCGGCTCCATGCTCCCTCGGCACTGCCGGACAGAGGGAGATCTTCTGCGGTATCAGAGGTAAGTATCGGAGCATTTGGACAAGTACTCGCCCAAATACTCGATATCGGCACCGATACTGGTATCGGTGCATCCCTAATTATTATTATATAGGCTTTATATATTGCCAACATTTTGCACAGCGCTTTACAATATAAGGAAGACATTACAATACAATTAAAAACAAGATGGTAAGTAGGGCCCTGCCCTTGAGAGCATACAGTCTACAAAGGAGGGGCAAGTGATACAAATGGTGGAATATGTACTCAAGGTAGTTTCCTTTCTGTAAAGCTTACAGCCCGGCTTTGCAAATAAACCAGATCGGTTGCAATGGGCAACAGGAAATATTTCCTCCAACACACTTTTTATTCACCAGCCCCTTCGACATCGTAGCCAATCAGAAATCATCTTTCACTGCTCCTGCTGCTGCATACTAATAAGAGGCGACGTGTGATTCTACAGGTTACGACACGCCGTTGCTCTCTGCGCTGCCTTATTCAATGAGCTGGAAAGAGTTAACCAGCGACCCCTTTTCACGAGCCCAACAGACATAGTAATGCGTTTCTTTTTGAAAAGCTCAGGTCAGTCTCTCTCCCCCCCTCCTTCCCTTCCCCGCTCTCAGCTGCCAGAATGAAAAATGATTGTGTCCTCTAGCAGCAGGGGGTGTGTGCAAAGAATTCCCAGGCTCCACTAGGCTCTGTGAGAAAGGCCAGCGGAATTCTGGGAAAGCAGAAAAGTGAGCAAACTTCCCCCACCTGCGCTTGCCATGGGTCGATAAAGATTTCCATTGTGTCCAGTGACTTACACACCTGCCATCAATTTACAAATCGCATTCTTTGTCTGCACGCTGGAGCAGCGCAAGTGGCGTGATCTATCACCCAAGAATTCCCTCTCCTGCCCACAGCTAGGACCGTGCAAATATCAATCAGGCGTCGTCAGCAGCGCCCGAGCGCCTTCTGTAAAGCGAAAAATAATGAACATTGTTAGATTGCCCCCCCACCCCCTCTATTCATGTTATGTATTGTAGCAATGGGGTCATGGGTTCAATTCCCAGCACGGGCGCTATAGACACGAAGCCTGTATGCCCTGCCTGTGCTTGGGCGGGTTCCTTTAGGACACCCCACGTTGCCTCCCACCATGCCAATAAGATAAATGGCTTCGATTGAAAACTGACCCTGTGTATGTGTGCTTGTGTATGTATACTGCGTCATTACACAGTGCCCGGCTTCCTGATTGGCCAGCTTCCCGACCAATCGGGCACTGAGTCATTACACGCTGCCCAGCTTCCTGATTGGCCGGGTAGCAGGCCCCATGCTTTCTCGTCACAAGTGATAAAGGAAGTATCGGGCTAGGCATCGGAGCATTTGGGCGAGTACTCGCCCAAATACTCGGCAATGATACCGATACTAGTATCGGTGCATCCCTATTGGTTACTATGGGAAACTGCTCCGAGATCCTGTTTGCTCCAGTTTTGATAAATTTCCCCCCTCATTGTATTTGTACCCATCACCCAGAACAACTGATACACATGTCCCTTCCACACACACATTCCCAATGAGTCCTGGGCAGATCGAGGGCTGGGGGTTTTATGCTGTGAGCTTTATGAGTAGTTAGGGTTAATCAGTTCATGGAGATGGACTTGGCAGATGTTTCTGTTTTTCTTGCTCTGACATCTGTGTCCACTTGTGTTAAAGAGGTCCATAAAAGATCTGAGACTTGGCTTATCTTCCCTTCTGCAGGAAAAGTCTCCATCGGGCTCATAATTAAACAATTTTCCTGCTCGCTGGAATGTTCGGGACCGCAGACGCAAGCTGGTTGTGCCAGTGGAGGAGAGAAGGTGGCATGCTTTGTTGAGACATGAAAGGCCGAGAAAAATATTCTCTGCATCTGGGGGTCACCAAGCACGTATATTTATAGAGGCCATGTAGCCTCTGGCCTAGGGCAGCAACAATTCAGAGGTGGCACCATGACCATTGCTTTTGGTGTCTTAACATCACTCAGTAATCATATAAATAATCTTAAATAATATAAAATAAATAATTTCAGCCATTGGTACCACTTTTTTATAGGGCTGAAACACACCCTCATGATGTGGTGCATGTGTATTAGCGTGTTGCGGTGCAATTCATTTTGAATGGCACCCCAATGCACTAAGGCAACACAGCTCCATTGCATATGCCTTGCAGCACTCCACAATGCACATAACGTGTCTATTTTTTGGCCCATTCAAAATGGCTGCCTTAATACAATGCACGGTAATGCATGATGCAACACACGCTAACATGAAGGGGGGAGTGTGAATGGGCCCCTGAGAACTGCCTTCTTCAGCTAGGAAAGCAAACTATGTGTAAGCCAGGGCCTGGGGTGCTGGTGGTGCACTCTAAACGGGGAGGCAAATCATCTCACCACCTGAGCTGGTTGGCATCCTGCCCAGCTCACTGACATCACAGGTTGCCAGGAGCTGGGCAGGACGCCGAACAGAGCTTCTGCTCAACGAATGGCAACCAGTGACGTCACTGGTTGCCAGGAGCTGGGTGGGACGCCGGCCAGAGCGTCCCAGGTTGCTAAGATCTGGGTGGGGAGATGTATATGGCTCTTACACATCTCCCCACCTGGCTCTCAGTAACCTGGGGCGCTCTGGCCGAAGAGGGAGTGGGAGGCACACTGCAAACATTCTGTAGCAGAGTGGCCATGGTGCTCTGCCGGCCACCCCCCCACGTGACTTAAAGGGATGCCACCTGAGGCTACGGCCTCAGGCTGCCTCATTCTATGGATGACCCTGGTTGCAGTGTATGTAAATAGTAAAATGTAACAGAAGACATATTATTGTGTGTTTTCTGTCTTTTTGTCACCATTTTGTGCGTTGTATACATGGAAAATATGGTCATGTGACCTGCAAAGACAACCAATTAAAACCTATATAGTGTTTTTAGTGTGTTTTCAATATGTTGTAGTTTTTACAGAAATGCAAAAAAGCTGCAAGCGGGACTCTTAAATCGCAAACGCACAGCTCTGTAATACAACAGTGTGGAGAGTGTTCCTGATTACAATGAATGTGAGCGCGCTGTGACCCTGCGTTGTACCACACATAAAACGCAATAGTGTCAACTCAGATATTTTAGTTCTTCAGCACTTGGCATTGCCCGGAGGGGTTCTCGGTAAACATTTGCTATTATTATGAAAGGAAACATCAGCAAACAAAGCTTGGGAACGCTGATCTGTAAGGAAGATTTCAGCGGGTTACCGGCACTGTCATCCGATCTTTGACCCGGGCAATAAAACCGTGACCGCCAATGTTGTTGGTTAACCCGATCCCCAGGCCGCAGCCTCCAAAAATGAGGATTTATGAAGGAAAAATGATCTCAGGCCTCTCCTGTAAACACTTGATGTGAACAACTGATGTGGATGGGTAAAGCAGGAGGGCGGCTTCTCTGGTGACACTTCGGGGACTCTGAGGAGAGACCCCCTGGTGTATAGAATACATCTCACCAAGCATCCATTCAGTGCACCACCACAACATATGGACGGTATCCTCCGATGGGCTCGTCTTTGGCTCAGCTTACAAACACAACACGGATTAGGTTTTGCGTTGTGCGCGAGGTGACAAAACAAGTGGAAAATGGAGGCGTTGTCGATAGCAACCAGTCAGACAGCAGTTGCTCTTTTTTCCAGTCAGGGTGAAGGCTAAGACTTGACCCATAGCAACCAGTCAGGCTCTCCCTTCCATATAGGCCAGGTTAGTGAATGTTGCTAGGGGCAGCCGACTCTTTGTAATACCAGGAAGTGGAATTAAATGAACTGTAAGTAACAGAATTAATATTTTATTTTGATGAATGACTAAATGGTCAGAGCTGCACACAACAGAGCTTTTTATTTTGTGTGTGTCTGTGTTTTGGGGCACTTTGATATATGAAGCTCATGGTGTCAGTGCTGCCTATACCGCAAATCCCATTTCCATGAACTGCACTAGAAGGAGCTGCTATGTGCAATACACAAGCAGTCATCACAGACTGGCCAGCTGATATTCACAGAGCTGAATTCTCTTTGCTCGTAGTGCCCCGTTTTGGAGACTTCTGATTGGTTGACTGTCCGGACCAATAGAAGGAACACTGCGTTCCTATCAGGCGGGAGCAGAGTCCTCCGAACGATGAAGGCATATCAGACGGTCCAATCAGAGAAGAGGACGTCAGGTAGTCTAATAGAGAAAGGCCAGCATGTGTCTGATTGGTTGGCACAGCATCCATCCAATCAGAAGCGCAGTTGGAGTTGCAGCTGCTGAGGTGAGAGAGGAGCGGGAAAAGCGGCCAGATGTGAGGAGAACCGAACAGTGACGTCACGTCATACAGGCACTATATATTATATACACCATGCTATACAGTCCCATACATTATATACACTATGCTGCCCCATACATTATAAACACCATATTAGACTGCCCCTATACTGATGAACAATGCACAGTAACTCACAGCAACCAATTATATTCACTATACTGTAGTCAGATCAGTTAGGAGTATTTCTGATTGGTTGCTATGGGTTGCCGTACTTTGCACGTCATCATTGAGGGGTATTTATCAAAACTGGAGCAGACAGAATCTGGAGCAGTTGCCCAGGGCAACGGCCTGTCTTTAATTTCCAAACAATAGCTAGCAACAGCTGCGCTTCTTGACAGTCAGTATTGTGAGCAGGCTGACATCAGGGATTAGAGGGACTCGCTAGAGCAGGGAGCACAGCATGGGCCCCTGTTGCTGTTGGGCAAGCGGTTGCAGTTTTTCCGGCGTTACCGCCATTGCTCCCTGCTTGGAGTACGCAATGCAAGTTAAGTTCAGGGTGCAGAATTCTCCATCTTCCATGACTAGCTATCACATCGCTCCGCGTCCTGCGAAGTGATGTATAATCTGCAACCATGATCCCTGATTGTTCTTAATAGTTCATTAGGGAGGGACTGTACTTTCCTTTCCATCTGTTCCCCGTCTTCTGTGTTTGTTATCATCTCCTCAGACAGCTGTAAGAAGGAAAGATACACGACTGGTGACCCCATGCAAAGCGTCTTCAGCCTTGAGCCAAGGTTAACATAATGTGGCCCTGAGCAGTTTATTCCCCCCTGTGGTCTGGGCCTGGTGGGTGCAGATGACAAATCTTTTATCTTGAGCGTAACATCTGCAGACCTTCATATTTCATACTCTGGACCAAGCAGCTGCAGTGCGTGTTAAAAGTGAAATTATGGCACAGGACGGGGAATAAAATCTCCTTTTTTAAGCAGGGTCAGCTCAACAGTTAAAGGAGAACTATGAGGTGAGTGAAACGCACTCCCCTCATAGTTCTCCTTTAACTATTCTTGAGCGTTTTGCAGAGCGTTCGAACGCGATACAAAACGCCCCGGTGTGAACCAGGCTTAAAGGAGAACTATGAGGTGGGTACTTTTCACTCACCTGATAGTTCTAGCCGACCTGTGACAATGAGACTGTCACAGGTCGGCTCAGTAGATCGGGAGGTGAGCGAACACATACCGGCGTTCGCTCACCTCTCGATCCTGTCACGGCTCTCTGCCGTGACAGGGGAGGGGCTGGATTCCCCCTGTCTCAGTATACCGCGAGCTACGGCTCGCGGTATACTGAGCCTAGGGTGACGGGAGGACGCTAGTTTGTGTCCTCCCGTTACCCTAAGGAGAACTATGGGGAAAAGACTTAACCCCATAGTTCTCCTTTAAAGAGACTTTGTCAGTTTGCTCGTTCACGGCAAAGTGACAGGTTCTCTCGTAAGAGTAACTGCAGACCCACTGAAGGTGGCCACACACCTTACAACCCTCGCACCACTTTCGTTGTGCGAGGGTTGTAAGGTGATTCAAATTTACGTACGACCTGCCCATCATGGACAGGCAGATCGTACTTGCGATCATCGCAAGTCCTCCTCGCCGAGGGGAGGGCTTGCAGATGATCGCAGTGGTGAGCGGGCAGTGTGCGCACCTTGGGTCGTGCGGCTTTAGTCTTGCGATCGCGCTATTAACCCGCCGAAAATCGTATGATGTTCTGCGGGTTTTCTAGCGTGCTCGTTATACGGAAATCGTACGACCGTACAGTAAATGCGGTCGAAAGCTGCCCCTCAACCTTACGATTATCATACAATCGCGGGATCACCCGTGATTATCGTACGATGATCGTCAAGTGTATGGGCACCTTTACACCCCATTCACACTGAGCGACATGGAAATCGCGCGACTTTGAGCGACATTGAGTGACATCGTGCGACTTCTTCCTATTGGGCTGTATGCAATCAGGAGCAATATCGCTCAAAATCGCTCTAAAAAAGGGTCATGTAGAGGCGACAAGCTACCAGCGACGAGCTACAAGCGATATTGAGCGATATTGAGCAACGAGATGTGAACAGCTACATTGAAATGTATTGGAGAAGCTACATAGAGCAATATAGCGCGGAAATATGAGCGATATCGCTGCAAAAATCGCTCCATAAATCGCTCAGTGTGAATGGGGCCTCACACTCACTTTTGCCACGTTTTCCTCCACTATCACAACCTGCGGTCCAAACGCCGTTTTTGCAAGTTCTGTATGGACTGCAGGGGCGTAACTAGAAATCATAGGGCCCCATAGCAAAATTTTGTATGGTCTCCTCCTCAGCTACTACTGTGTTTCCCCGAAAATAAGACACTGTCTTATATTTTTTTTGGCTCAAAAAAACACACTAGGTCTTGTTTTCGGGGTAGGTCTTTTTTTTTTTTTTTAATGTACAACAATCGAAGTGAATGCAAATCCAAATTAAATAATCCAAAATGGAAAAGTTAAGAATAGGGTGATCAGGGCAATCAGGGGGTGCCGTACCTTTCCGAGAGCAATTCGGTAACCAATCGCTGGCCAGAATGAGCGAAGCGCACTTTCCCTATCGATTCCTCACAGGTGGAGTGCATTTGGTATCACTCCGCCTGTGACAGGAGTCGGTGTTATAGAGGAGGCATC
Organism: Nanorana parkeri; assembly: GCF_000935625.1. NCBI lineage: Eukaryota > Metazoa > Chordata > Amphibia > Anura > Dicroglossidae > Nanorana > Nanorana parkeri. Next base: position 409,957 of record NW_017306644.1, on the reverse strand, counting down.
GGCTTATGCGGCTCTACTCCCTCCGCTGCCGCCTTGCTTCCTCTAGCGCTGGCTTAATTGGCACCGCTGATTCTCTCCCGTGGGTCTTCAAGTTCCCCCTTATACCACCACCGACCCTGGGAATGGTCACAACTAGGTCTTATTTTCGGGGAAACAGGGTAGCTGTCACTGACTCAGCAGCGGCTGTGAGGAGGAACACGGCGCTGCACACATCACTGACAGGTTGTCAGTGATCTAAACAGCGGCGTGTTCCTCCTCCCAGCCGCCAGTGACAGCTAGCAGCCTGCGATGCCATAGCGACCCAGGCGGCCTGCACAGCATCAGGGGGATGTCCTGCCGGGCCCCCCTGCGCCCCAGGTCCCACAGCGGCCGCCTGTGTCACTATGGTGATTGTTCCGCCACTGATTGAATGATTTCAGTGCTTACAGAGGGTAATGACTTCATCTGCTCCTCACATGACTGTGTTCAGGCATAGAGATTGGCCACCTAGGCTTGAGCACTGCATCCTGGAAGGAGTTTACATTCCTAGAAGCACCACACAATTACCTAGAGCTCCATTGCAGAGGTGGCGGGAGCACAAAAAGAAGAATATCAGCGGGTGGGGAGTTGTTCTTACAAGAGAAACTTTCACTCTATCCTGACTGGGCAAAGCGAGAGGTTCTCTTTAGAACAGAACCCCAAAGTGAACCTGTGAGGGTAGAAATGTGGACGCTGACATTGTGGACTGGTTTCTGAAAGTCTCGTTATACCAAATGATTCTTCCAGCCGGTTAATGGTTTCCATTCTTGGGATTTGCAGTGACAGAGTCCATTCCAGCTCTTTCAGAAATCGTTAGCCATAACATCGGTGTCGCCTTATTCCAGTAAGCTTTTCATTTCCCCCCCCCCTTTTTGTCGTTCTAGAACCGGCTCGTTCCGCTGAACGCTTGCATCTGCCTCCCATTAAATGCAGGCCTAAAATTGGCTGAAAGTATTTCACAGTTAATATGTCTCCACAGAACTGGCTTCATTTCTGCAAGTTTAGGCTTAAAATAACCAAGTTATTTGCGGTGTTTTCCAGCCTCACTTGCACTTTGCATTAATGTGGCATGGGATTTATTTACCACAGGAAGTACTGCAAAACTAAAGGCCAAACAGACACAAACAAAACAGACTATTTAGGGACAACACCACCCAAACCTGATGCATTAGCCTTGTGTTATTACTAGTAAGCTGAATTTGAATGACATGCTGCTTTCTTATATCACCCTGGGACACCAATGGTGAGATCTCTTTACAAGAATTCTCTCCAAGAACCTTGACTTTTACAAAGCAAAATGATGGTGTCCCACTCCCTAGATTTCATTCAATGGAGTAACCAAGTACAGTGGTTCCCCTGGTTCACGAACGCCTCTGTTCACGAACAATTCAGTCCTGACCAGGAAGTTCGTCAAAATTTTGCCTCCGTTCGCAAACTCTGCCTCGGGTGACGAACACGACTGCGGCCATCTTCCCCTCTGACACATGGTCGTGGCTTCCTGTACTCGAGATTGCGGTCGCAGACAGGGCTGTGGACACTGTGGACAGTACTGTACAGTATTACTGTATTCAATCCAGCATGGCTCCCATGAAAGTGCAGAGCAAGCATGGTGGGAAAAAGAAAGCGCGGAGCATTAATGAAGGTTACAAGAATGTGCAGAGCGTTAATGAAGGTGACAAGAATGTGCAGAGCGTTAATGAAGGTGACAAGAATGTGCAGAGCATTAATGAAGGTGACAAGAATGTGCAGAGCATTAATGAAGGTGACAAGAATGTGCAGAGCATTACTGAAGGTGACAGAAATGTGCAGAGCGTTAATGAAGGTGACAAGAATGTGCAGAGCGTTAATGAAGGTGACAAGAATGTGCGTAGCGTTAATGAAGGTGACAAGAATGTGCATAGCGTTAATGAAGGTGACAAGAATGTGCAGAGCGTTAATGAAGGTGACAAGAATGTGCAGAGCGTTAATGAAGGTGACAAGAATGTGTAGAGCAAGAATGGTGGTAAAAATAAACTTATGGTTAAATGTTTTCTTTTTTCTTATGGTTCAGAACGGATTAACCTGATTTACATTGAACCCTATAGGAAAATGTGATTCGATTCACAACCAATTTGGTTCGCAACCAGAATCGTGGAACCAATTAAGTTTGTAAAACCGAGGTACCACTGTACTTCTCCCCCTCCCCTTAATCCTTCACATCATTTGTTTAATGCTTATAGTAGGGGTAGATAAATTATTTACAATTTAGAAGCCAGTCTGTCCAATCCAAGAGCAAGTAGGTGCCAGCTCTATTGACAACTCTGTAGAGTAAACCTCAAAAGTTAGATGTCAGCTGTAATTTTTAAGGAGCATTGGCGACCTGGTTCCTGGGACACCGTTGCTGTGTTGAAAAATGTGATGAGGGCCAGGTTGTAACAAAAGAAGTTTCACTGTCTTGAAGGGTCCGGAAGCTGCTGCTATCTGATGCTTCCGGGCATGTCGGATAGTATGACCCCTGCCGCTCGCTGTGGTTTCTCCCACCATCACTAGAAGATATGGCATCAGGATGAAACACATTGCACAATGGCAGGGACACTCCATCTGACACACTTGGAAGCGTTGGATAGCAGATGCACCTGGAGCTTTCCCAGAGAAGAAAGATTTAACCCCTGATGAAAAGGTATGTATACAACTTCTTACTTTTTACCACAGTGACAGGGTCACTTTAATTCAGGGGTGATTTCAAGCCTAACCCCAGATAAAATGTTTCCTCTAATCTCTGGATAGATGGCTGTAGAATAGCAGTCAGAAAATGGAGAAATGCAATCTGTCAGAAAACTGAGGAAATGCATTTGAGAAAGAAACTGAAATGGAAAAAAAATAACGCTGGGCTTTTGGTGGAGTAAATGAAAGCTTTGGCGTAAATGAGGGCGAGAAGTGTTTACAACTTGGCAAAATCTTTCTACAAAATTGATTTCTTTGGATTCAATGCTCTTAGCTTGCTAAAGCCTGCAGAAACTTGCTAACTTGCTTGTTAAAGTGAAAGCCAACATTCAAAGATCTGTGTTCGGTGATCCCACACTGCAATATGTTATTTACTGTAACATGTTCTCATTGTAGATGAATTCAAAATTGTTTATGGGAAGGAAAAGGGAAGCAAGAAAACATAGGTGTGAATGTATGCTGAGGGCAGGTTCACACCATTTTCTGGTCCGGATCTGGTGTGAACCTGCCCGCAGTTCCAGTGAATTTCAGACCAGACAAAAGGAGACGAGCAGTGTTTTTCTGGTCTGGTCTGAAACGGACTGCGCTGGTGTGAACAGAGGCCAGAAATAGCATAAGGATACATTAGGATGCATTTTTGGTCCAGAAACAATCTGGTCTGGAGATGATCTGGATGTGGTGTTAGGGTCCCTACACACCTTACGATTATCGTACGATAATCGCGGGAAATCCCGCGATCGTACGATGTTCGTAAGGTGTGTGGAAGCCGTGCGACCTCTACTACTGTAAGGTCGCACGACTTTAAACTTACGGACATATTTGAAAACCTGCCGAGCATCGTACGATGTTCGGCGGGTTTGTGGCATGTCCGTACGATAACAGCCGCACGGGCCGGTGTGCGCAAGCGCACACTGCCCGTTCGGCATTGCGGTCATCGGAAGCCCGCCCCTCAGGGGGCGTGGCTTGCGATCATCGCAAGTACGATCTGCCTGTGCAACATAGGCAGATCGTACGTTTTTTTAAGTACCTTACAACCATCGCAAGACAAAAGTCTTGCGATGGTTGTAAGGTGTGTGCCCAGCCTTAGACTGGGTTCACACCATTTTCCGGACCAGATCTGGAACATAGTGCATTGCAGTTTTGCCGTGATTGGAATTTTTTAGCTTAAAATGGTCTTACAGGTGCGTTTCATGCGTTTTTGATGAGTTTTTGATGCGTTCCAGTGCACTACAGACCAGACGAAATAGGACAAGCAGTATTTTTCTGGTCGCGTCTGGAACGGACTGCGCTGGTGGGAACGGAGGCCAGAAATAGCATAGGAATACATTAGGATGCATTTTGGGTTCGGAAACTATCTGGTCTGGTCTGGAGGTAATCTGGATGTGGTGTGAATGGGCCCTAAAAGATTGAATCATAATCAGTTTAAGCATACACAGAATATTTACAAAAAGATACATATAAGAACAAAATATGTACAGCAAACTGTAGAAAAATAAAAACACAAAAGGTCCATCTCCTACATGACCCTGATATTCATGATGTCACACACGTTCTTCAATACTCTTTGGAAACCACCATGAAAATGGCAGCCTTAGAATGAAAGAATGGCACCAAGAGAGGTAAGAAATGTATAAAATCTGCATTTTACTTAAGCAACATATTTTTGAAAAGTAAGCATTTGGTTTTAATGTTTTGCATTGTTTTGAGATTTCTGTTGCTTTTGATTTTGCTGCACTTCCCTCTTTTCACTGCTGACTTTGATCAACTGCTTCTCCAAATTGTAAAGGTGTAGCATGGTCAAGGTGTAAAATACAGAGATTAGAAAATGACATATAGATACTGTAGGTGTATTTGCCTAGCTTACTGTTTGGTATTGAGTACTGCACGCCTGCATACAGCAGCAGCTTGCCTGTTATCAGACGGGAGGCCCCTACCGACATGAAGAGGTAAGGCAGCTGGCAGCAAACCCTAGTGTGGCTAAACATATAAACACACATGCATTTCTGTCTAAACAAATTAACACGGATTACTGTTGGACTTGTGTTAGGTTTTCTTAACTTCTTAGCATAAGAATGGTTAGACTCCCGGAGAAATGTCCTCTGGGATGGCCCAGTATGCAGCAGGTTAAGGAAGCTAGAGACGTGGTACGATGTGTGTGGCCTGCCTCCCTTGAATTGTAAATAGTCCCCAAGCCCAGCACTGTAGGAGGTGCACAGACCTGGCCAAAACTCCCTGACAGCAGTCAGCTAATTTATTTTATTTTCCTCCTTTTTTAAGCACTGGACTCTAATTCCATGCTCTGACTCAAAATTAATTTTACCTTGTAGCTTTACCGATAAATCATGTTGCAGTTTTCTGCTTAACTACAACATTGTCCGCTGTTGTCTTTATTACTTTCAGATAAAAATGTGAGATTAGCACAGGGCACTGAGTGGACACATGAAAATGGTACTCACAGATGCAACACAAGTGACACAATCCATACAGTTTTATCAAAACTGAGCAGTGTAATGTAGGGATGTCCGATACCGATGCTAGCATCGGAATCGGGCCCGATACAGGGCATTTTGACAAGTTCTTGTACTTGTCAAAATGCCCCGATGTCTAGCGCCGAAGCTTGCGCTGTTTTTTTTTTTTAACCGTCCGTGGTGTCCTTTTTACCGTCCTCTGGGCAGGCTGGAGGAGCGTCGCGTCACTGCTGTGGGCGGCGCTCCAGGTGGGGTCCTAATGTGGTTGGCCAGCGACTGCCCAGAGGACTCCGCCTGTAGCTCCGCCCCCCACAGTGACGCGTTCTTTTCACATACAAGGATGTGTATATATACTTGTCCATATCTGCTTGCAATTCTCACTTGTTCTGCCTGATGAAGGGGATCCTGTGTGACCCCGAAACGTTGCAATAAGTGTGTTATTGCATGTAACGTCAATAAAGGGACGTTATTCTACTTTTGGAGTGCCGGTGTCCATGATTTCTTACATTCTATTTTGACGGTGGCCATTCGTCGACTACTGATGCACCCAACCTATCATCACGGATTAGCGGTAAGGAGTGCAATGGGTACACGGATTGTTACTGCTGTGGGCGGCGCTCCAGGTGGGGTCCTAATGTGGTTGGCCAGCGACTGCCCAGAGGACTCCGCCTGTAGCTCCGCCCACAACAGTGACGCGACGCTCAGCCGCTCAGCGCTACCGACGTCCGTGAGGTCCTTTTTACCGTCGTCTGGGCAGGCTGGAGGAGCGCCGTGTCACTTTTTTTGCCTTGATCCAATCTAATTTCCCGCCTATATGTCGCTCCACTCCCTACTATGTACCGCATACGTGTCTATGCGTGTCCATGCGTTCTGCCCTATTGAACCATGTATGTGTCTTATGATGCTCTGACCATTTATTACTTATGGTTTATCATGCATATGTCATGCGCTGTCCTGACTATGGAGATGCTTCACTCTCAATTGTTTCCTTCACTGTTACCATATACACGTTGCTCCAGCCAGGAGAAATGCTTATGTCTGGCCATACATGTTAACATACTTCTGCGACCACTTTTGTACCATGCATAAACTGTCTGTACCATTTTTGCACCATGCATATAATGCTTAAGCACCTGTGACCCAGGCCCCTGCAGGGAGCTGTCCTGCCAGGTTACCTCCACACATGTACAGTGTGATGATTTGCATGTCTCCCATATGTGCCGGCCACTCCTTGCCTTACATATGTCTGCCTATCATCACCACCCCATGCCCTGCTTTTAATGCCACACACTCTCCTGGTGCCCTAGCCCTTATTACGAGCGGCACCGTATTTAGAGTTGAGACTGCAGAGGCCGTGACAGCGGGGTCCCGCCGCTGCTATGGCTACCAATGACGCGGCCGGCGCGACGCCCCACTAGACGCACTCGGCCTATCACCGCAAGATACGAGCCCGATGACAAACCATGGGTACGGCCTGAATATGACGAGCTCCAGCTCTCCAGCGGCCGGCCACGCCCCCCGATTTACCGACCTGTGTCCCTTGAACAGCTGCTTTACAACCGTTACACAGACACAGATCCCCAGCAGCAGCACGGCACATTATTTGATTTCCCAGACACTGCATCACTCCATCTCTGGCTGGATTCATATAATACACCTTATAACTATGTTTTGAGCGACCCTCACATGTATACAGTAACTACTGTAATTTGAATTTCGGCGGGAAATGACATCATAGGATCACTTTTGGGCATTGGGATTGGTCTTTTCACATACAAGGATGTGTATATATACTTGTCCATATCTGCTTGCAATTCTCACTTGTTCTGCCTGATGAAGGGGATCCTGTGTGACCCCGAAACGTTGCAATAAGTGTGTTATTGCATGTAACGTCAATAAAGGGACGTTATTCTACTTTTGGAGTGCCGGTGTCCATGATTTCTTACATTCTATTTTGACGGTGGCCATTCGTCGACTACTGATGCACCCAACCTATCATCACGGATTAGCGGTAAGGAGTGCAATGGGTACACGGATTGTTACTGCTGTGGGCGGCGCTCCAGGTGGGGTCCTAATGTGGTTGGCCAGCGACTGCCCAGGGGACTCCGCCCACAACAGTGACGCGACGCTCAGCCGCTCAGCGCCGCCGCCGCCCTCAAAAAGGAAAAAAAAAGCATTCGGCACCTCGTGAGGCACCTCCATTGAACAGGCAAGAGTGAGTAAGGGCCTGTGCTGGGATGGCAAAGAAGACAGTCAGTAGTTGCTCACGATAAGGGGTCCTCACTGTCCCTATGTGTATGCACCATGGGTATCAGTACCGTCAAGCACCCAGGGCACATGCCCACATCCCTGGGTGCTCGGGCTGCTTCCACCCACTGTTGATCTGTGAAAGTGGGTACAGAGGAGAGCTGGAGTGAGGGGGGGGGGGCAAAAGTGCTGAGATGTGGACGGGGATTTAGAGATGAGCTGTGGCTGGGTGGTGAAGAGGTGAGGTATGAATTGTGGTGCAAAGGTAAGCTGTGGCGAGGGGGAGCAGAGTTTAGCTGTGGACAGGGGGTATAGTGGTAAGCTGTGAATGAGGGGGCAAAGGTGAGCTCTGAATGAGGGTTACAGAGTTTAGCTGTGGACATGGAGTTGAGAGGTGAGTCAGATGGTTTTTTTAAAAATGTCACCTGTCCCTTTAAGAAAAAGTATCGGTAATTGGCATCGGCAAGTACATGAGGGCCAGTACTTGTACTTGGTCTTAAAAAAGTGGCATCAGGACATCCCTAGTGTAATGTCTTGACAGCCATTAAGCTAACCATACACGTTACAGGGTTTTGGTGGTTGGATCATGCCTATGTCTCTCCTGGTCAATACAAATGTTATTTGTTTCTTTTCCATTGAGGGACACAGGAAATTTGTAACTTTGGTTATACTGCCCCCTACGAGATGACTGGAAACTGACGCATAAATAAACTGTAGGCTTGCCCAGAATGACCCCTCCTACTACCAGTTTTTTACTAGTGTCCTGGGAAGATGGATGTAGTTTCTTCAGCTCTGCTGTGTTGAATACTAACCCATTTTTTTTGGTAAAACTTTTTTTTATTCTGTAACATTATCTTTTTTTTTTAATATAAATTCTGTTTTTATTATTAAAGAAGGTTTTACAGAAATAAAACAAACTTACAAGTGACAAGTGACAAGGTCAAATGATAAGCAAAGTCATACACAACTTCATAACATAAAATGTTGCTATAGCCCGATATAACTATATAAACACCCAATATACCACCTTGCCATGTACATGGGGGAATGATATATCGAAAGCTGAACTGAGACCGAACCCTGAGGTATGTCATATGATGGAGAGGCATGTGCGTCATAGTTCGGGCCATCAGGGCAGATATTCCCATGAGCAATGTGGAAGGTATGATACAAGGAGCATAGGGGCACTGTAACCTTATCTTTAGTCAAGACTTATCTCTGCGTCACTGCTGGAGTTGTTGATTTGATTGCTGATACAGTGGGGCAAAAAAAGTATGTAGTCAGCCACCAATTGTGCAAGTTCTCCCACTTAAAAAGATGAGAGAGGCCTGTAATTGGCATCATAGGTAGACCTCAACTATGAGAGACAAAATGAGAAAACAAATCCAGACAAATCACATTGGCTGATTTGGAACAAATTTATTTGCAAATGATGGTGGAAAATAAGTATTTGGTCACCTACAAACAAGCAAGAGTTCTGGCTCTCACAGACCTTTACCTTCTTCTTTAAGAGGCTCCTCTGTCCTGCACTCATTACCTGTATCAATGGCACCTGTTTGAACTTGTTATCAGTATAAAAGGACACCTGTCCACAACCTCAAGCAGTCACACTCCAAACTCCACTATGGTGAAGACCAAAGAGCTGTCGAAGGACACCAGACATTTTGATAAGGAGATAGGGCCACCCAAGGATCGAATTTTGGCCAATTCAGCAGGAATTTTCCTTTTCTTGATTTAAATATTTAAATATACCGTGTTTCCCCGAAAATAAGACAGTGTCTTATTTTTTTTTCTGACAAGTCCACGAAACGGTTACATATACATATCATTTTGATTAAAAAGGGCTTTTGCTTAAACCAACTTGGAATTTATGTTTAAGTGAAGCTTTGGCTAAACATCTAAACACACAGATGAAATACATATGTGTGACTTATTTTACCTTCCAAATTATTTCTAATTCTTTGCAGCCGCACTTGTGAGTCACGCACCACTGCCACACTTTGTAGGCAGGGTGACCACAATCTTCATTGCTGCAGTTCAGTGGTTTCCTGCATTACATATCTGTTAGTGGAATAGGAGTGAGCCCACCTGAACAGCACTCGGTGTCTTAAAGCAGACCTTTACCCTCTCTTACTAAAAACTACATCAGCATAAAGCTCTGCATGCTGATATGAAATCATATTACATTCATTAGTTAAACAAACATTTTTGCTTTTATTTACAAGTACTGTTTTGGACTGCCTGGTTGAGTGAGACACTTGTGATGGAGCTCTGGCCTCATAGATGCATCCTAAAAAGGCTACTTCACCAGTGCCTTCCTGGGAAATCTGTTAACTGCAAAATCTCCTGAGGTCGAGTGTGGGGAGACGGACATGTTTTATCTCTGAGATGATGTGCACTGCCACATATTCCAGGAGGCAGACCCAGAGTTCCAAGGAAGTAAGGAAGTTAGGGAGGTGGGTTGATTTGCCCTTAGTAAAAACTGCTACTATGAGAAGAATGGGAAGGAACAGAAAATTTGGTATGCGAAGAATAAAAAGCCTGTACATATATATATGTAGATTGCTTTTACTAAACATTTCTGAAAGTGCCTTTGTTGTAATTTTTAAGATAATGGCGAAGTTCCTCTTTGAGGGGTATCTCACTGCTAATAACCATGTCGATCTAGAAGTTTGTAAAATGACTTACTGAAGATGCCCATGGGATGTACTTCCTCAATGCACTGGCACAGTTTCACTAAGCCCTTTGTATATGCAATTCCTTGAGTCACAGCTCTCACAGAGCCTGCCTACCGAACTGCACCTCTACATATGAACAATGTAACATTATCTTTGCTTGCTGGAAGCAATGCATGATGGATATGTAGTCTTTAAAGATTGCATCACATCAAGCAGCAAGGAAAGAGACACAAAGCACACTGGGAATCCAGGAAGATGGAAGGCGGCATTCACTGCATAAAAGGGATTATTTCAAGTAAGCTTTGATTGCATTATAAAAAACAACTCTAGTACCGTATGTATTCCTATTACAATGCTGATGTTATAATAGGATAGTATATGCTAGAACTTTAAACATGATAAACTGATATCACTGATACTGATAGCACTGATAGCATCAGATTATTGATCAGTCAGAGGGGAAACCTTAAGTTGGCCATACACTGTAATATTTTCTTTGTTCAAACTGTGGGCTGATGGAAGAAAGTGTTGCAGATTCCTCCATCAATGCTTAAAAGCATTGATGGAGGAATCTCCTGCTGTTTGCTTTGTATTCTGACAGCGGCCACCAACTTCTGTCAGAATATCCGAACAGTCGGCGGCTCATTGGCTGCTGGTTCTTTTCGGTTGAACATTTTCTAACCGACTCTAGCCGAAAAGATTTTCTAACCGACTCTATCCCTCAATCGGCTAGACTCTAGCGGATTGAGGGATGCCGGCCAATAGGGTGCTGACAACAGCACCCACTGTGTGAATTTCTGCCGGTTCATCATGAAATAGCCGAAATTTGTATAGTTTTTGGCCCGCTTTAGTCTATTATGTACTGGGCATGGGGAATATATTATATAGACATGCTTTAGGCAGTTTTGCTGATAGTATTGAAAACCCATCTCCAGGCAACGCTCTTTACATACATATTTTAATAAATACATTACGGCCCCATTCACACACGAATCGGCCTGCACGTACAGCTCCGTCCTGCGTGCGGGCCGTACTAAGTAGCTGCCGGGAAGGACAGGCGCTGTGTGTGATTAGAACGCAGCCCCCGTCCTTCTCTATGGGGCTACGCGGCCGTACGCCCCCCTATGCTCACGTCATTTGCAGTTCCGTAGGGGTGCGGGTTTTCTGGCCGAGACGCATACATGTTCCATTCCGGCGGCGTATGAATACGATCACCCGCACCCCTACGGAACTGCAAATGACGTGAGCATAGGGGGGCGTACGGCCGCGTAGCCCCATAGAGAAGGACGGGGGCTGCGTTCTAATCACACACAGCACCTGTCCTTCCCGGCAGCTACTTAGTACGGCCCGCACGCAGGACGGAGCTGTACGTGCAGGCCGATTCGTGTGTGAATGGGGCCTACTAGAATAAGGGACATTTCTTTTTATATATCTGCTTCTGCTTTAAGTGGCCATGTAATTTAATAAGCAATATGGATTACCGACACAACTGTAAAGTATAGACCAATAAGGGGTGCTGGAAAAGTCACCATTTTTTATGGTCTGTTACATTTCTTAATGACTTGTAAAAGTGACAGGTATCCTTTAATGATACCCTAAATCCCCTCGGATCATTTTTCACGTCCTCGCAGAGCGATCTTGACCCAGTTATGCAAGAGATATTTTACTCTGCACAGTTCGGGTAATAAGGACAATGGGGACATATTTTCATCCTGACATAACCCGTTAAATGAGGTCAGCCCCTTTGATTTGCGCTCGACTTGACCAAATATTTCTTCAGATTTCATTTTCTAATGAATTTTTCAGCAGTAATGAGCAGGAACTTGTCAGATGTTGTTAGGTTGGACGTAGAGATAACGGCAAGAGGTGACCGGCTTGTCACTAACACTTTTCATTAGCGGTTTGATGCTGACCTCGATTATTAGATCCACAAGGAAAACAGGTCCTATACACGAGAAATATAGATTATTACAGGCAATTTCCCTCACGCGATGGACGAGGCTGGTCTACTATTGATCACTATCTGGCTAAACGTAATTTTACAGAATATCAATGGAAGCAGGGGTTTACTAAATGTTTTAATCTGAGGATCCAAATGAGAAAATTATTACCGTATTGGGACTCAGTAAACATATAAACATATTCGTTTTTATTCAAGTATAGTTCTGAATGTGTTCTCATTTGTAAAGTGAAAAGCTAATATATAATTATTTAGGCTATTTTTATTAAAGTGACACTAAACTCAGGAGTTAAATATTAAAAATACATTCAAGTACCTTAAGGCTGGGTTCACACCTAGGCGTATCGAATATGCGCGTTTGGTGATGCGCATTTTTACCGCGATTCTACTTGGCTGTATCCCAATGGAAACGCGCGACAAAAACGCCCCAAAGAAGCTCCTGCACTTCTTTGGGCGTAGGGCGTTTTGTATCGTGTTCATACGGCCTGTAATACGCCCAGGTGTGAACCATACCCATAGGAAATAATGGGATTTCGGTGTTTGAGCGTTTTGCAGAGCGTTCGAACGCGATACAAAACGCCCCGGTGTGAACCAGGCTTAAAGGAGAACTATGAGGTGGGTACTTTTCACTCACCTGATAGTTCTAGCCGACCTGTGACAATGATCACCACTCCAAGCTCGCTCCCGTGATGGACTACAATCTCAATACAAATGAGTAAACTAAACTGCTGCCGATCTACCAACCTCCCATCCCTCCACCCCCTCTCACTCATCGAAAAATAAAAAATAACTGATGCCCCTTTTCATCACCTCAATCCATGGTCATGTGAAGTTCCAGTATCAAGACTTTTCTTTTTTATCTATGTAGAGAAGGTGAGGACCTTCTGCGGGTTTCCATGTTACTGTCTATGTAACATGGACACTTATTATTGGCTGTCCTGTGGCGGGCTCCTCACTGGATCCAGGAGAAGATGATCTCAGCAAAGGGGGACCAGCCAGAGCAGCCACATATGCAACCCTGGATTACCTGCCCCGTAAATGGCACCGGAGGACTTGGGTGACTCTAAAATGCTTGAGTAGTTGAAAAATAGCAGAATAGGCGAGTTTTGCCTGTAGATGGGCTTAAAAGCAATTATTACTCAATAATAAATTACTGAGCGTCTTTACAGTGTACAGTAAATGTATATACATATACAAAAAGTATTCAAAAAGGAATTCCAGACAGATATTAAAGACCTATATCAATATACCTATTCATTCATAATGCATTAGCAATTTTAATTTTACTTTATGCAAGTAATGTTATTACCTGAATTTGACTTGGAAATCAGCCTCTTGCAGTTCCTGCACAGAAGAACTCAGACCTTGTTGGTGTCATTCTGTCTGCCCCCCGCCTCACACACCTATTCCCCTACATGTCTGTGCTGTACATCATATTCAGTATGCATTATCACTTGCTGTAGATTCACTGTTTTGGCTTTTGAACAAACTGGGCTACACAGTCAAATGGCGACCCCGATTTGGGTGCCCATCCATGGTTTATTAAAAAAAAACTGGTAAAATAAAAAAAACACTGCATGCTTACCATCATTTTACACAGGGAGGAAATTCATAATGGAGGAAACCTTCAAGACAGTATACATGAGTAATATACCAAGTGCAGCATGCCACATACTGCTAATTTGACCTCAAATCTGGACATCTGCAAGAGGCAGAGAGCCGGGGGATGAGCATTTTGGGAAATTCTTTCAAGGCTTCAGAATGAATACAGTTGCCATAATTACAGCAAAGGGAAATTTTATTTCCAATATGGTGTTTTCCAAGATGGTGGCTGCAGAATAAACTCCAATTTCACCCCAACTCTTGAAGTCCCCTCCCCCCACATTTTTTTTTTTAATACTTTGTCTTTTTCCCCACATCTTCAGGCAGGTCACGAAGGGTCTTCTTTCTCTTCACCTCTTCTCTGACTCTGGGCAGAGTCAGTGGCACAATGGGCGTCATTGATGTGATTATATTGGTGCCATTTCTGCATCATTGCACTGTAAGCGCAGGGTGCAGCAGCACCTAGGGGGGCCCATGACGCTCACAGGAAGCCCATGATGCCCTATACTCACAGGAATTGGGTGGAATGACTCTGGGCATCATTCAGCCCTAAAGAAGTACAGGGTGTGTCCAAAGAGTGGAAAGTCACATGAGTACTGAGATGAGTATTTTAGGCCGGGCTGATTTTTTATTTTTATAATAGAGTGTGGTACCTATTAAAAAAATCCTATTTTTAATTTGTTATAGAAATACAAAAAAAATTCTACTGACATTGTTATATAATTTACAGAATATATGTTGTCTAAGTATATTGCTTACCCACACAGGTTTAATGTTTACTAGAGGAGCCTTGTGATGGCTTGAACCTTTACTGGCCTGGAGGGCAATTGCTACGCAGGTCATACAGGATCTCTTGCAATTACTTAGCTAAGAAAATATTTGTGTTTTGACAGCCTGATCTTCACAGGAACATTGTCATTTATCTCTGCTCGGTCCAGTGGTCTCGGAAGGAAAAACATTACTTCTTTCTCGTTGTTTGTGGAAAACTGGTCAAATGTTTCGAGAATTCCAATTAAACCCTTTTCCCACCAAGTGGCAAAAAATGAAACGAGTTAAAATGAAATGGTTTGTACTGTAGGTTGAATTCCTTCTTGCTTATTACAACCAGATTAATTTGTTCCCAATAAGTTCCTTTGCCAGATACACAAGCTCTGGGGAGAGTGGGATGTCTGTGCATGGAGGCAGATTCCTTGCAGACCTTTAATTAAAATCTATGTTCAGGGAGGGGAAAATCGGCGGGGAGGGCTGAGGTTGAGAACGCCTCTGAGAACCAATTACTGCCTCCCTTTTTGGCATTTTTAATTGAATATATGTATTGAAAACAGAAGAAGGAGCCGGAGAGCTGATTAAGAGCTTCGGGGGAAACAATGGATTGTAACATGCTTTTCATTGAGGATTAGGTCTCCTAATTGATCAGAGATCAGAGATTGTGACTCAGATAATTGGGCAAAGAGTTCAGTTCTTGAAACTGGGCAACAGATCTGTCCCCACATTTGCTCCCATGTTCTATACCCTACTCCAAAATACTACTTTTTAAAAAAAGAGTCTAGTATTGGGGTGGCCTTGCACGTTTACTTCAAGTGACTTGACTAATCCAGACATTGCATATGATAATTGTACAGTATGAGGGTTAAAATTCAGCGTCTCTCTAAAAAAAAAAAAAAGATATGTCAATTTGGGGTTTGCATTAGTGGGTTGACTTCACTTGCTGCCTTTTTTTTAATCTCCCTCAGCCTGCTGGGGTGGCCCATGGTACATTGGAAGTAGGTGTTCCATTGCTCTTAAAACTGACATGGAACAGAGAATATAATCTGTGGCCCTTATCAGGAGACATCTCAAAGAGTGATTATATGACTTTGTTTTTTAGTTATACGTATGCATGAGACCATATGACCATATGATTGATTTGCCCATGTGGAGCAACTACAGGTTTCTTCTAATGCCCACCCTCTCCCCAGTAACATATACTTATCTTTAGCCCCCTGCAGGAAAATGCTGTGTAAGATCTGAGTTCATCAAGTTTTCAGAGGGCTGAGAGCTGTCAGCAGACACCGATGCTGTCTCATGAGAGCAAGGGGAGTGAGTCACTCCTCCATATTGGAAAGACTAGGTATTGTCTTTGCTTTCAGAGGCTGAGTGAAGTGTCAGGGAAGTGAAGTGAAGGAAAGATGAGTATGCGCTGCTGAGTAGGGGGACAAGAAAAAAAAACCTGTTGCTTCGCCTTGCTTTAAGGCTAGGTGCCTTTTTTATTTTATTTAATTCCATGCAAAAATAATAATGTGAATTAGAAATTTGTACAGTATTGTAAACTTTATTGAAAGGTGCACTGTGAATTATAGTCAATTATAAGAAAACAAAGAAAGAAGCGCTACAACCCTGGGATTCTTAGTGTATAACAGTATGGAATCTTTGGATAAAACTGAATGTGGACTCACTTTTAGATGGACGAGATGGTATCATGCCGTTAGAGAGTGAAGGCTGTTTATCGGCATGTATCACAGGGAGGCATCTGTGGCTGGTTTGTGTGGATGTGAACACCGGGCTTCTCGGCTCCTGTTGGGTCCCTTGATGTGGGGGGTGATGGTGTAACTGGAGTGCCCGTTGAAGCGAAGTGCTCAGTGCGTTTATTGTGTCACTCTCCGTCAGGTGCAGTGAGAGCTCAGCTGGCCAGGCTGCCGCTCATCGGCTGAACGGGAGCAGAAGTGCCGCTGTATAGCGATATAGCAATGGGTCGGCTGTCATTAAGGAAAAGGTTCAGAAGCAGGCACAAGGCTGAAGGACCCTGTGGCCCACAGGGTCCATGCGATCCATGCCAACAAACAGCCTTCACTCTCTAACGGCATGATACCATCTCGTCCGTCTAAAAGTGAGTCCACATTCAGTTTTATCCAAAGATTCCATACTGTTATACACTAAGAATCCCAGGGTTGTAGCGCTTCTTTCTTTGTTTTCTTATAATTGCCTACAGGGAGAGTCCCTCTCCCTGATTAAGTAGCTTGCTCACCCAAATCTGTTTTTAAAATATTTTTTACATCAGTTGTGCGCTCGCCATTCCTATTGTTTTTTATCTTGTGAATTATAGTCAGGCTATGGTCATTTAATTGTTCACAACAAGCCGTGAAAGGTTTAAAACAATTCTTCACTGCCGTATCTGCAGGCATGATGGAGTATTTCATCCACAATTCCCATCTGCTGATGTCACAGGACTCACTTTTGTTTACCATTTGTTTACATGCCATTTGAGTACAGCGAGCTGTAATGGAATGAAAACAAATTGGCGGAGCGACTTGTGACATCACGACTGGCTCTATCGATTTCTTTACATTCGGCCCCGATCTGTCATTTTGCAGCGGGTGTTAAGCAGTACCGGATGGGTCGGTGGGCGGTGGGACATTTTTGATTTTGGAGATTCGGCGGGCATCGTTCATCTTGATTGACGATGGATTAGATAGCTGGACAACATGATTGACGAAGGATGACATCATTGGACAGTTTTTTTGGGGGGCTTTTTTTTAAAGAATAAAGGACTTGTCAAAAACTGACTTTTGTTTTTTTTCTAATTAAAGGACTTTTTCCACGGTGCGGTGTGTTTATTTACTATTTACATTACTCTTACTCTTTGGTGAATTAGTAGGGGTAGTAGGTAGTAGGGGACAACTACCCCGTACTCATTCACAAGGTGCCCCCCCCCAC
>NW_017306644.1:388590-392406 GCF_000935625.1 Nanorana parkeri | reverse complement strand
CCCCCACAAGGACAATGTTTTTTTCCTGGGCCCCCCCCCCTGGAAAGCACCCTCTCAATATCAAGGGCATGTGGCTTGGTATGGTGCAGGGCAAGGGCTCGGATTAAGGGTCTAGTATGAAATTTTAGGAGGGACGCCACCTTTTCTCTCTCGTTTTTTGGGGGTTGTGGTCCCCCTTAAAATCCCTACCAGACCTAAAGGGTCTAGTATGACTTTGAAGGGGAACCCCATGCTTTCTTTTAATTCTATTGTTTAGCAACAGTCAGGGATTCGGTACGCTTCCACAGACTGTTCTCCCCGCTCTGGTGGCATGTGCGTTTGGCTCAGCTGTTTTCTTTGGCTGATGTACGCACTATTGAGAATAGCGCGTACAGCAGCCCTTCGGTTCGGCTGAACTGAAGGGTTTCTGCAGCCGAAGCGAACCAAAGGATTATCCAAACGTTGGTTAAAATCCTAACAGTCTGTGGACAGCTTTGCATGATAATGCTTATGGAGGGGGCGATCGGAGCACTGTAGGTGCCAGTCTGTCATGGAGAAAATGATAGCAAATATCAGAAAAAATATATTCTGCATGATCAATTTTCTTTCCACGACATGTTGATCTACACTTTTATAACTATCCAGATCACTCGAACATCCTTTAATAAGTATAGACACCTTTAGTTACATATAGTTCTGCTATTATTGGGTATATTTCACGAATGTGCTGTATATGCGTTATCAATAGCTGGAGGCCAGGTACATTAGGCAGCAAGCTGCGACAGGTAATGTGACAAACAAACTAAATCAGACTGTCTACTGGGCTGAGTTGGGGGCAACGAGATCAAAGCTTCCCCTGTGGCATTTCCATTCTCTTTTCTGGTTGGTTACTGCAGTAATTGACCACAGAATGTTATGCATACCAAAACTACTTGACAACTCTGATATAGGAAAGATATCGAATTGAGTGCAGCCATATTGTTCTAATGAAATCACTGTGACTAGTTTACATTCCAAAATGTCTGGTTAAAAAAAAAGTAAAATATGACCCAAATCAGGCAAACGCACAGACGAAGCTGCTTGAAAATAAAACAAATAATGTAAACGTAAAAAAAAAAACTTTAGTAAACCTGTAATCTTGTTGTGCTGTATGCTTCAGCAGAGTCTACATTGCTGCAAAAAAATTCAACCCAGGCAATATCTGTCCAGGTTGTCTGGAAAAAATTTCGCCAAAAGCTTCAGTGAGGATTTCTATTTTTACCAGATTGCAGGAGGTCACTAGGCTTGCAGTCAAGTTCCTCCACCCCAGACTCGCTCATCCATGTCTTTATGGACCTTGCTTTTCAATATTAGCCTTTCAAAAGGGACACCCTACTGACCACACCCACTTTTGACCACTCACCTATTGATAGGTGATAGCCTTAACCCTAAGAGACAATTGTGTGCTCATGTGTGATTAGCTCCAGCCTCTCCATTTTGGGGTGGCACCTTAGATTCTTACTTGCGCCATCCTTAACACGGCTACCTGGGAGCACAAGACAGCAGAGGACTCATAAACATTGCTATGAAGGACCTCGGGCACCTAAAAATAAGAGGAATGATGCCATGATTGGCTGCTGTGACCAAACAGTGGGAGGGGCTTGAATGCAGGGTTAAAAGTAAGTAACACACAGAGTGCCTCCCCAGCAAAACAAAATCCCCACTCTCTGAACCTTGGCATTGCATTACAGTTTCTGTCCCGGTTCACCCCTCATCTATCAAACATGTAGCACAGATCTGAGGGAAGTGCTCTAGGTTTTCCCACCATTTTTGAGAGAGGGGTCAATGTATATATACACACATTTGTGATGGTTGCACTTTTGGGGCTGATAGATAACGTCTTGGCGCAGTGCATAGCTGAGCAAGCAATAGTTGCAGCACATTACTGCCACTAGATGGAGCCAAGAAGCATATGTATCCCTCATTCTTCATGCACATGTGCGCTTCATCTCTTAACTGGGCATTGTCAGTGGACATCCTCATGCTGTCTTTTATTCTCAGATTGAATGAACAAAAATGTCACCTACTCCATATAGTGTGTTCTGTTTCCATTTTTGCACAGAGTTTCAGGTAGTCATCAGAAATATTCTGAATCGTCCATATTGCATAGCTTCAATCTGCCTCAGGTAGATATAAAACACAAATGAATGCAGCTCTGTAATCATTAATACATCAATAAATGTAGTTTATTTTAATTTTTTTGTTAAATGCAAGCACTGCATATATCTGATTTTGATCCGGTATCAGCCTTTTGTAGTCCCAGTACAGCAGAGCTCAGGTCCGGGAGAGGGAAAGCAGCACAAGCATGAGTCAAGTTATGAGTTGACAAGGAGCATCCTAAGAAGAGAAGAGAGACACGGAGAGGACCTCATCAGTGTTCTGCTTCTCTTTCACTTTCCAGTCACAGGTTAGGATCTTTAATTGTTGGTGAATTTCAGCAGTGAAAAAAAAATCAGGCCTACTGCCCAAACACATAAATTCACAGTTGAAGAAAATATATGTAAAGTGGTTTACCTGCCAAAGCATTTAATTCTGTTCAGACACGCTTGTGATTCACACATATCTGACACACTGCACATCTAAAAGGGTGACATCATATTAATTACTGCAACTTGGCAGCTTGCTGTGTCACCTGTTTGCTTATTGGACTGAAGCTGGGTATACACAGGTTAGAATTTCCTACGAACGTTCCTATGAAAAATCTCGACAGAACATTTGATAATACTATTAGATTGTAATAAACCCAGCTTAAAGGAGAACTATGAGGTGAATGCTTTTCACTCACCTCATAGTTCTAGCCGACCTGTGACAATGAGACTGTCACAGGTCGGCTCAGTAGATCGGGAAGTGAGCGAACACATACCGGCGTTCGCTCACCTCTCGATCCTGTCACGGCTCTCTGCCGTGACAGGGGAGGGACTGGATTCCCCCCTCCCTGCTCCGATTCTCCAGCGCTGACTGGCGGAACGGACGGGGGAGGGGGCGGGTACAGCTGCCTCTGCCTCTAGATAGGCAGAGCCAGCTGTCACGCACGCAGCTGGGCGGATCCAGACATAATTGTCGGGATCCGCTTCAGCTGCGGCGTCTCAGTATACCGCAAGCTGTAGCTCGCGGTATACTGCGGCGTCTCAGTTCGCGGTATACTGAGCTTAGGGTGACGGGAGGACGCTAGTTTGTGTCCTCCCGTTACCCTAAGGAGAACTATGGGGAAAAGCCCTGACCCCATAGTTCTCCTTTAATGAATGAACATTATCTCACTCAGTCTCAATCTTATCTGAGTTACCTGTCCCGACTACAAGAAAATGTGTTGCATGACAGCACTGAGCAGCGTTATAAATCTCACAATGCCTCCCTTTCCTCTCTCGGTCTGATTTTGGCTCTGCTGGGAATTGTAGGAAGATATCAGACAGGTATAAAGCAGAATTGTAAAATACATGTTTAACAAATAACTAAAACAAAAACTTATCTTGACATTTTCCTGTTTTTTACCTTAAGTGGCTACAGTGCAGAGAGGGTGAATTGCAGGAGTTAATGAGGCCTACCACTGATCATACCTGACAAGAATGGTTCTGACAGACTTGCCCCCAGTCAGACCTGATAATAGGATTAACTTGTCCACCCCGTGTCAGATCAGGGAGTCATTAGACGGGGGAAGTTTCAGGGAGAATGGAAGAAAGACTTGTTCAGATGAGCTGAGTTGACTTCCAAGAATTTATTTTTTTTGGTGTACATCATTATCTCAATCAATGTTAACAAAACCAGAGGAATAATTATCTGGACTTCTTCAGAGGACCCATG
>NW_017306644.1:358444-384305 GCF_000935625.1 Nanorana parkeri | reverse complement strand
AACCACTGTGGCATGCTCTCCTGCAGCGATAATCTGCAAAGACCTGTGTATGCATCTCTTCTGAGATCAAAGTTTTATGTTTTGCGTCTTTTATTAAATGTTCTTGTGACATAATAATGTTTGAGACTCACAGCACATAATTTCTCAACTGTGCAGTAATTGTGCCCAGCATTTGTGACATTAAAAACGCTCCAAACTGTTGCACATTCTAGAAGTTTTCCTGAGCACTTCTTAAAGTACCTCAAAGATAACTCAGCTGAGCACTTCAATGTTATTCAGCTGTTATCCAGGAGATTCCCAGCAAGTTTGCAACAATTTACAGACAGTTTAAAGACAGAGACAATTTTGAGACAATTTTCCTTATGAAGGCATTTAGGAATTAATTGGAACAGGAAGGGGCCATCCTCAAACTCCTCCCACAAAGTTGGGAGCATGAAATTGTCCAAAATGTCTTGGTGTGCTGGTGCCTTAAGAATTCCCTTCACTGGTACTAAGGGGCCAAGCCAACCCCTGAAAAACAACCCCACACCATAATCCCCCCTCCACCAAACTTTACAATTGGCACAATGAAGTCAGGCAACCGCCAAACCCAGACACGTCCATGGGATTGCCAGACAGAGAAGCGTGATTCATCACTGGGCCATGGAAACCCATTCCATGAAGTTCTCTACGCACTGTTGTTGTGCCAATCTGAAGGCCACACGAAGTTTGGAGGTCTGTAGCTATTGACTCTGCAGGCAGTTGGCAACTTCTGCGCACTGTGCGTTTCAGCATGCGCTGACCGCGCTCTGTCATTTAACGTGGCCTAACACTTCGTGGCTGAGTTGCTGTTGTTCCCAGTTGCTTCCACTTTGTTATAATACCACTACCGTGGAATATTTAGTAGCAAGGAAATCTCTCGGAACACCTGAATCCAATGATTTGGAGGGGTGTCCCAATACTTTTAGCAATATAGTGTATATATACTATACTGAGATAACTGAAAAACAAAACAAGAAGGGGCGCCTTTCCTGGTGCAAATCAATTTATTCAACAATTGGTAAAATGTAATCTAACAGGTACTCACAAGAGTAGAATATCAACGAGCATTAGGACAGTAGAGAGACCGGACCAGAGACATCCGTGTGATACGTCCTATGTACAGATCAGTAAAGAGAAGTGTCTTTACCGGAGACATCCGTGTGATACGTCCTAAGTACAGATCAGTAAAGAGAAGTGTCTTTACTGTGTCTTTAATAGAGAAGTGTCTTTACCGGAGACGTCCGCGTGATACGTCCTATGTACAGATCAGTAAAGAGAAGTGTCTTTACTGATCTGTACATAGGACGTATCACACGCATGTCTTCGGTCCGGTCTCTCTACTGTCCTAATGCTCGTTGATATTCTTCTCTTGTGAGTGCCTGTTAGCTTACATTTTACCAATTGTTGGATAAATAGATTTGCACCAGGAAAGGCGCCCCTTCTTGTTTTGTTTTATATATATATACACTGAGTGGCCAGTTTATTATGACCACCTGACATTTGTAGGCAAATTAGCTATAATTAGCTATAGTTTTGCGCTGAAGTTGCAAGAGGGCCAGGCCATTATAAATACGGAAGCAGATTGTTTACCACGACAGTAGAAGTGATTTGTTTCTGAAGATACGGGGAAACAACGCGATTGAACAGCCTCTGAACGTGGGATGATTGTTGGCGCTCGGAGCCATGGAGCGAGTATCAGCAAAACAGCAGAATTCGTTAAATGTTCAAGAGGGGCTCATTGTTAAAGTTTTTAAAGACTGGACTGTCAGACAAAAATATGGGTCTGAACGTGCGAATTGTGGCCGTCAGCAACTAGTCTGTTCAACAATGTGCAGCCAACAATGTAGTGAGTGATTGTAGACAGGAAGTAGCTGATAGAGAATGGAGAATATCAGCAGCACTGAGATGCAAAAAGGATGAAAAAAAAGTTGAAAACAATATTTTATTAAAAACAATAACATGCTAACTGTTTATGATACACTGTGCTTTTGCAAACTAAATGTCATCCATTATAGTTTCGATCTATTTTTAAAATACCTGTATAAGCACCAAAATACATTCCATGTCTCCAGTGAAGCATATCTACCCCTATCACCTGAGTCTTATCACATCTTTTTATCGTTCTGCAACCAGCACCCCCATTGCCCGGTTCCTGTACCCTCGTCATAACTCACTGTGGCCTCTCAGTACGTTGGTGGTTTACAAAGTGTACCAATAAACAATCAGATATTCAGATAGTAGGGGTATAGAAAGCTCTTTTGATCATCCTGCAAAGTAATAATAATCCTGGAGAGAGAGAATTGGAATTACTTTTTTTGGAAGTGATTTTATCTTGGGCAGTGAGAGTTGTCGAAGATCTGGGTGGCCCTCTGATTGGGGTCCTTTGTTGCCCGTGGAAATATTTACAGTGTAAAGTTAGATGTTCGTTCTGGTATCTCTTTCTCTCGTCTCCTGCGCTGGCACCAGGGTTGTTTAGCAAGTGTCTGCTAAGAACCCGTCTTGTGCGAATTCCCAACTTACAAGCGACGGACAAATGGTTAGACGTAAAGATCATGGTATGCAAACAGTGGCGTTTTTACACATAAAAATGCCCGAGGATTAATGAGCCCGTGCCGAGGCCTGCAGGCATACTTGGACTTTTAAAGGAGAACTATGAGGTGAGTGCTTTTCACTCACCTCATAGTTCTAGCCGACCTGTGACAATGAGACTGTCACAGGTCGGCTCAGTAGATCGGGAGGTGAGCGAACACATACCGGCGTTCGCTCACCTCTCGATCCTGCCTCTCTGCCGTGAGCGATGGGAGCGCTGACTGGCGGAAAGGACAGGGAAGGGGGCGGGTACAGCTGGCTCTGCCTTTAGATAGGCAGAGCCAGTTGTCAGTCACGCAGCTGGGCGGATCCCGGCACAATTGTCAGGATCTGCTGCTCGCGGTATACTGTGGCGTCTCAGTTCGCAGTATACTGAGCCTAGGGTGACGGGAGGACGCTAGTTTGTGTCCTCCCGTTACCCTAAGGAGAACTATGGGGAAAAGACTTAACCCCATAGTTCTCCTTTAAGTAATCCTATGAAAAAAATATGTATGATTGCAGAACAGCTTATTTAGGTTAGAGAACATTCAAGTGTAAGTTGGCAAACATAGAAGAATGATGGCAGAAAATGACCAAGCGACCCATCGAGTCTGCCCATTTTTTGATTTTATTCTTGTCCTTTGTTGTTTTTATTTAACCTTTTTGTCCAAGTATAAATCAATATTTGTACCAAGCATGTTTAAATTCACCTATTCTTGACTGACTCACTATCTCTGCTAACTCACCTCACCTAGTTCTAGCCGACCTGTGACAATTAAACTGTCACAGGTCGGCTCAGTAGATCGGGAATTGAGCAAACACATACCGTCGCTCGCTCACCTCCCAGGGGACAGGGGAGGGGCTGGATTCCCCCGCTCCGATCTGCCAGCGCTGACTGGCGGAACGGACGGGGGAGGGGGCGGGTACAGCTAGCTCTGCCTCTTGATAGGCAGAGCCAGCTGTCAGTCACACAGCTGGGCGGATCCCGGCACAATTGTCGGGATCCACTTCAGCTGCGGCGTCTCAGTATACAGCAAGCAGCAGCTCGCAATATACTGAGCCTAGGGTGACGGGAGGACGCTAGTTTGTGTTCTCCCTTTACCCTAAGGAGAACTATGTGGAAAAGCCTTAACCCCATAGTTCTCCTTTAAAGTCTATTCCAAGCGGATCCTGACAATATTTCCGGGATCCACCCCGCTGCTACTAACAGTCACCACTCTGCAGGGAGAAGATCGGGAACTCAACCATGAGCGGTATGTGATAGCCCAACTCTCGACCAATAAAGCTGACGTGTGAGAGCTGCACTGTCACATGTCGGCTCTAATTATGGGGAGGATTGTATTTCACTCTACATAGATCTCCTCTAATGATGTAATCACTGTGAAATATATACAGGTGCCTGTGTTGCCAAGAAATTAGTTTTCATCAATGATTGACCAATTAGCTGAGGAGTCCTCCCTTGCGGCTCTTGTCTCACACCCCTGGATGCGGGAACAGGCAGCGAGTAGACAGAGAGGAGCACGGGTGCCTAGGTGTTCAGACACGACACTTGGTAGAATAGTGGTAGTGTGGATAGCAGCAGAAACTGGAGCGAAGTCAAACAAGCCAGGGGTCAAGGCCAGATGGTCAGCTCGGTACAGAGGCGGTCAGCACGGTACAGAAGGAGCAGGCAGAGGTCAGGGGCAGGCAGCAAACAATCAAGGTCAGCAGCAATTCTGGTCAAGGCCACAGGCAAACAAATAGCAGGAACACAAGCCACAAGCTGAAAGACCTTTCAGCACTGACCCATTGGGCCAGCTAGTTTAAATAGGACCACCCATTAGAGAGCAACGTGTCACTTCCTGCGCGCCACTTTCCGATGTCAGCGCGTGCGCACTAGCGCGCGAACTTCCGGCTCTACAGGTCCCCCTGTAAACTTTGCTATTCAGCCCCCTATTTGGTTAACATTATGCAACGCATTTTAAAACTGATTGGCTACCAGTACAGAGCCTTCAATTCT
The DNA here is from genome assembly GCF_000935625.1 of Nanorana parkeri. Taxonomy (NCBI): domain Eukaryota; kingdom Metazoa; phylum Chordata; class Amphibia; order Anura; family Dicroglossidae; genus Nanorana; species Nanorana parkeri. Next base: position 379,717 of record NW_017306644.1, on the reverse strand, counting down.
GTGTGATATATTCTTTGCAGATGATTGTGGGGAAAAATGTATAGAGGTAGATTTCACCTTGCTGTACCAGCAGTCAAAGTTTCACAATGGATTACAGCAAAGATCTATTAGGAGTACACAAAGCTCACCAAGATTCAAGTTAGAACACACACACCTCTTGTATTTAGGAAAAAATTTGCTTATCCCAGATTTTATCTTTAATAACTTTTCAATGAGTACATAACTGGACTAATAGGTTTTCCCCTTCACTAGCTGCAAGTAATATCACTGCCTCGTACCTTGGTGATGTCACGACTTCCTAGTCAATTGGTTGGCCGCTTTTTCATACTTTCTTACACTGCTTACAAAATGGCAGCTTTTTGCCATGTGCAGACAATGGCAATACTTTAATGGAGTTCTTCTGACACTGGAAGAGATTAAACTTGAGCCGGTATTCCCTGTCATTCATTTCATGTATGGTGCCAAGAGCCCAAACAGGATTAGAATTACCTGCTGTTCCTACTATTCGTACAATATTGAGGCCCCCGCGAGCAGCTGCACCACCCTCTGTTTCTTTAATTACAGCTGAATTTGGCTGATCTGGGGCTGCAGAGAGAGATCGGGGTAGTTATTTTGTATCCCATCAGTGGGAGACACACATTCTGCCATTCACACGTAAAGACATATGGCATTCCTGCTCCCGGTCTTCCTTTGAATGGTTTCTAGGGGTGTGATAACAGCAAAAGCCAGTTCTGTTGAACAAATGATCTTCTAAAAGCTTGTTTTCTTTATTGAAAGGTGCATTGTTCACCTGTGGATGTGTTATAAATGCTTTCTTTCCCCCCCCCTAATCTGTTCTGGGTAAGTTAACGAGCAGCTCGGAGTAACAAGAAAAATATATGTTAAAATGGCCCAGACCGAGTCAGGAAAGGAAGTCTGCGCTGAGAGAAATATGGAGGCTGGCATTGCTGGCCCTCTTCTGCTGCCTGGTTGTCTCTGGTGTGGGTACTTTAAGGCACTGACCTAGCAAAGTGTGCAACAAGGGAAGTCGGAACTCTTGCTCTACATACTTGTTCTGGGTCAGGATCTCAAAATGCATGGAAGCCACAAGAGCACAGCCAGGCAGCTATCATTTTTAAAATATGGCTTGCTGTGGCGGGCTACGTAATGCCTTACGCACAGGTTTCCTTTAAAATAATAAACTGTAAGCTGGTTTAGGCCCCATGTATGGGTATGCACGCCTGTGCAGAGACCTGCTCCCGGAAGGGACAGGTGCAGCCTATATCACTTTTGTTTGCCTGAAGAAGGGACTGCCTGGTCCCGAAACGTCGCTTTGTCATGTGACATCATGTTCAGTCAATAAAGGAGATTCACTGCTATCTACAAACGGAGTGCGAGTGGCTTTTATGGTAGGTGCAGCCTATAATCGCGTGCACTGCCCTGTACATTCCTATGACAGGATGCTGCTGCTCGTGGCTACATGCCAACCAGAACCTGCACATCTGTACAGGTCTGGGTGCACACACTTGGGCAGTCTGTCCGTCTGAATGACGCTAAAGGAGGGGCTACAGCCTCTTACCTGTCCTTTTTCCTGATAAACCAGTGTGTTGAGGGTGTGTCAATTTTGGATGACCATGCACGCTGTCCTTAATCAAGCTTATTTTCCAGATCATATGCACCATATTTACATAGACACTTTAAGCAGAACTCCAGCCAATAATAATAATTTAAAAAAAAGGAATAGCCCATTAAAAAGATAAAATAATAAAAACAGCTTTTGCTGCTATAATTATCTTCAATTTACAATACTTTTACATGCCACTAAATGTCCTCAGTCTGATGGCCATCATCATTCCACCCACTTCCTCTGAACCTAGTTTGTCCTTTTCCCGCCCCCAGCCCGTGACTGAACAGTGAAAGGAGAAGCAGCACAATTATCAGCTCATTTGCCTGTCAGCCTGCACTCCCCTTATAACAATAACAAATGAACACAGCAATCTTATTATTGATTATATGAAGAAAGATATTGTTCTTCTTTTAGACACTTAGATATCGAAGACCCGATATTCTTTCCGCTTTAGAAGCAGCTACTGCTCGTTCTAGTTTAAGAGGCTCTGTCTAGTAAAGTAATCTTTATTTATCTGCTAAATTCATTAAGTTGATGTACTGTAAACAGGCCATTCAGCCTGGGAGGGATTTCCCCCATTTTCTCTGCAGCCAATATAAACATGTTGGGATGTAATAACACTTACATTGTAAACTAATTCAGCTTAGAGGAGACTCTTCACATTTTCCAAGCAGTAGCCAGTGGGCTGGGATAATTATTATTCTTTCGTCACTCAAAAATAGATTTATTATATCGGTCTTGCCTGAAAGTCCCTGCCTCGCTTTGACATTAGCATGTTTTGGATTTTCGTTCAAATCGTTTTTTATTAGAAAAAGGACATCAAATACATACATAGGGAATGCAATACTTTGGTTACTATTCTACCATACAGAAAATGATGCGGAAATAAAAGTAGCAAGGGATGATGCAAAAATAACTTCCAGTCCAACATGAATTTTTCGTATCTCATGTAGTGAACCTTCTTTTAGAACTATATTAGAGAAGTAAGAACTAGAAGAATCTAAGAGGGTGGCTATACAGAAGTAGGAGCGGGAAAACATAAGCTAGATAGAGAAATAAAAAAAAAAAGGGGACAGGGTGCGGGTGAGGATGGGATAGGGGGATGTTTTGGATTTTAATGAGAAGTTAAGCGATTGGGCAAGACTTTACAAGAAAAGGTGAGGCTAGAGCAATTTTTCGTGGCCCCTAAATGCTGCTCCACTGATAAAAGGTCCAATAGCGGTAGACTGTGCAGAAGCGACTGTACTGAGTAGTTTCTTCCACCGACCCCTTAAATCGGGTACACATGGTTCAAATTTTATACAGTGGGTGCCACTGTCTGCGCCCTTCCGCCCAACATCCCCTGATCAGCTGATCAAAGAAGGCCAGTTGGAAAATTTTCAGCCAAGCTGCGTCAGCAGTCAATCCAACTCCGCTGGCCGCTGTCAGAATACAAAACATACAGCAGGGGATTCGTGCGTTAACGCTCGTAAGCGTTGATGGAGGAATCTGTTCTATTTCTTTCAGTCAACCCACAGGTGTAATGAAAACAAAGCATATATACCCAGCTTTACATTACTACTGTGCCCTGTAGTGATGCTGAGGTCAGCGGGAGGAACAGTTGAGTGCCGCAGGAAGCATGTGATATTGACACTTCCGCTAGTGTTTGTTTATGCACAGAGTTAGGTGTCACCAGGCAATGGGAAAGGTACAAACAAATCTTCTTTCCAGGTTTTGTTCACACTGACAGATTAGCTTTAAAATATTCCTTTATTTATAACATCAGCAAAGGATAAAAGCGCTTACGCATTTCGCACTGCACCTAACTGTTTATTAAAGAGTACCCATTGATAAAGCTCTGTGTGCAGCCCCGAAAAGCATCAGAGCTTTCATCCTTGCTGATGTACTAAATTAAGGACTATTTTTTTTAGTGGAGATACAAAGGGTTATTCACAAAGCTAGCCAAAGGATCAGCCGTAGCTCCTGCTGATCCTTCGGCTAGCTTCGGCCGCCGGGGCTCCTCGGTTTAGTCGAACCGAAGGTCTGCCGTGCGGGCTATTTACTATAGCCCATACAGCTCCCGAAGTTGGCCGAGCGGCTCAGTCGAGCCGAAGGCAAATGCTTCGGCTCGACTGAGCCGAGGTGAAACCCGAAGCAGGCCGATAGCCTCGCAACTGACAGTGTTCGGCTCACTTCACTTCGGGTGGGTTGTTCACTCGGCTGCCTTCGACTGCTTTGTGAATAACCCTCACAGTGATTAGTTTCCTCTTCTATGTATGGAGTTTGCAGTGTCCAATCTCAACCTGCCTGGCTGGTAGTGCAGACGGACCTGGAGCACCGTTAGTTGTTGGTGCATATGTCACCAAGTTCCCCCATTTCATATATGAGCCATGTCTTCCATTCAGACAGGATATGGAATTTTGACACCGGCAGTATTATAAAAATGTCAAAATCTCTGAGTGGGGTTTTATTTTGGTGCAAAATAAAATACATCAAGATGGTGGGAAAAACAAAAGATTAGCTGAACAATGATTTGAAAGTTTCTAGGAAAAGTCAGAACCTTGTCTGTGTCATTTAAGGAAAGATTAAAGTCTGTGATATGCCTGCAAGGCTTCTCCATCTGCTTCCGGACTGAGAGCAAGAGCAAAAATGTCAAAGCAAACTTCCGAATATAACCCAATTATTCACATCATGCCTGTACTGCTGGTCCCAGGGCAAATTCCAGACAAGCCCCATTTTCTGGGGTGTTCTAGTGGGGGTCACAAATCGTCTACGCTCATAGCCAAGTGCCTGTCATAAATTGATCTCCAGTCCCTTGACTGAAAATAGTTAGACTTTTGTGTAAAGGGATTAGAAAGCTCATTGGTGGTTTTGCAGCTCAATATCAATATAAATAGGGTGTTCTTATTGTTTTACAGCATCCCTGAAGTAAGACTGCTCCACAGGGACCAATATTATAAAATATTACCACAGTCAGCTATTACTATGTGTAGTATCAGATTTGCATTAGCGCTGGACTCCAGGCAAGAGACCACCATCTAACACAGTTATTTATGCTTTAGAAAAGCAATCAAATATACAGCTAACTGATTCTGTCTTTATATTGGCTTGCTGTAATCAAATACACAGGATTAAGACTGTGAGAGTAGGGGCAGCAGGATGGCCCAATTAGGGTTAGCTACCTTGCCCATTGATCTCTAAAATTTGGAGCATGCCAAGAGGAGAAGAGGGCAAAGTGATGTTATCATCAATGAGGTGATGTTCTTTCATTGCCTAGTCAGCAGTCTGGGGACAGGGCAGTGACCAAACTATATTATTGATCCCAGTGGAAAAAAACTGGGGTTACTGACCTGGCTATGTTGTTTAATGTGGGAAGGGAAGGCTTGTGTAATGCAGAAAGGAGGGCCTGGATAAGAAATCTGGCTGGATAGTATGCACATTTTTCAGAGGTTGAACAATAAATCTAAATGAATTGGAATGGTGTATTTATCTCTTTGCCTGGAGTTCAGGACATGGTGGCCCCACAACTTTTACACCTTCCATCCTGTTCTTGGAAAATCAATATCTGCCTTCAAACATTCCATTGGATGAAGGTGTCTGTGCTAACCGTGTGGATATAATTTCTGGGGTCATTTCCTAAAGCTTGCCACGGTTTTATTTATTTTTTGTTCAACCCACGTGCTGAATGAAAATAACGGAACAGATTTCTCCATCAACCCTACGAGTGTGTTCATCAAGGAATTCCCACTGTTTCTGTTGTATTCTGACAGTGGCCATTGGCCACTGTCAGAATACCCGTACAGAGCCAGCAGTTAATTGGCTGCTGGCTCTGTTCCCTCAAAGATTTTCCGACCGGCTCCTTCGATCAGCTGACTGAGGGATGCTGGCCAAAAGGGTGCCGACAGCCACAGGAAGTAAGCTAAGAAAAGTCTTCAACTTTACAGAACAAGTCCAGCTGAATGTGACTAACTATTACCACGGTAGCTATACCATGACCTGAATAAATGACAGACATATATTTGCTGAAAGGGTTATAATTTTTCTGATTAGCCTCAGGGCCGCTGATAGAGGGATACAGGCCACCCTCCTGTACCGGGCTTGGGCTCTATTGGGTCAGCAGTGGAGCCCAGGCCTTAGCGTGTCCTGTGTCACTGTGGGGAATGGTTCACTGGGCTGCAGGGCCTGTCAGATAGGTTGTATAGGGCCCCCCGATTGGTCTTATTTAATGTGGATTGTCTACATGCAAAAAGCGCTTAACCAAGTCCTTTAAACTAGCTGAGGTGGTTTTTGGTAGAAGATAGAAAGATAATAATTTATGACCTGTTTGATTACAGTGCAGCATCTTGTCTCAGTACTGTCCAGCCCCCATAACTGATTGTGGTCTCTGGCCTTATCTGTTCCCGGGCAGTATTCTGGTTCTCCAACTCTCTTCTGCCCTCTTACTGGATCTCTTGTACGGTTTTCATTTTAAAAGCAAAGCACAAACTTTCTCTGGCATAAGATCAGTGAGGGTATGGCGGCTCAGCTATTAGACACAGCCGACAGCTGCACGCAGAATGTTGTGATCTTGTTCTGATCTTTTAACGTGAGGTGACAGATGTGAACACCGAGCAACACACTCCACATTGCTTAACTGCTATCAGCTTTGTACCAAGAGAAGGGAATTTTCACAGACTGGGGAGCGTTTGTTAAAGGTTCTGCTCATATTACCCTCATGTGTAATGAGTAGGATGGTGGGATATTGGGGCTTTTTTTCATCTGTGCCACTATTGTACATAGAGGGATATTGGGGCTTTTTTCATCTGTGCCATTATTGTACATAGAGGGATATTGGGGCTTTTTTCATCTGTGCCATTATTGTACATAGAGGGATATTGGTGGCTTTTTTCATCTGTGCCACTATTGTACTTAAAAAGAGAAATTCAAGAAATAAACTCGTTGGAGAAGCTCTTCTCTCCTGGTTTGGTGGCCCATGCAGATATTGACAGATCAAGTTGTACGCAGAGATCTGCGCATGCACAGAGGAACTTCCATTCATTCCTAGGGAGAGGCCATCTATCATGCATCCCAATTCTCAGGAATGAAGAGGACTTATCCCTTGGCGAGTACTGCAAGTAGCTGTGCCGACACTCATTGTGCAGGCATGGCCCTCTGTTGTCATTATCAAGAAGCCAGTCCAAAGCAGTTATTGCCATCTCACAACGGGGCAACTGTCTTTAAGGGGCATGTTCTGTAGTTGTCATCCTTTTCCAGTTTATTATTTAACAAGCTACTAAATCGTAACAACCATGCCTTTTGCCAGGTCAACCCACCAAGAAGTGAAAGAGAATAAGCATAACAACCTTTGAGTCAGCAATGGCAGTTTCCATACTTCTAACCCGATGGGTAACTTGTAAGGTTCCTGGGTTACAGAAGCCAGCTGTTTTTTTTCTTTTTCCTCGGGGTCCATTGGCCTGACCCAACTCTAACAAAGTACTTAATGTTTCGACCTGTAGTGACGTTGGGGTCAGATGATGGAACCACAGTTGAAGATATCTCAAAAACACCAACTACCCAAAATTCAGGGCAAAATTACTAGCCCTGAAGCGGTCAAAAGCCTGTCCACGCAGGCAATTACTCAGGTATGGTCCACTGCTGTCACCATGTTGCAGTACACAAAGGGAAAACTACCAGCAACCACATAGAAAACTATAAAAATCTGACAGTGGTTTTATTATTATTATTATTATTCAGGATTTATATAGAGCCAAAAGTTTGCGCATCGCTTTTACAATATAAGGAAGATATTACAATCAAGATACAATTCAAGACAAGATGGTAAGGAGGGCCCTGCCCCTGAGGGCTTACAATCTAATAGGGAGGGGCCAGTGATACATGAGGTAGTTGTGTGGGGATGAATTGTTTGAGTTATGACTTGAATTATGATCTGTGTGGCAGTTTCTTAATCTTGTAACTTTTTTCCTAATTTATTCCGTTATTGAAGAGTTTTAAAAAAAATATTCTTGTTGCCCATAGCAGCAACTGAGTTTTTACTTCCATCGCCCTATCCTGCAATAGAGATACAAAAGGAGGAACCTGACTGGTTTGTATCATAAACCATTCGTAGTTATATCAGTTAGTTACAGAGCCCGTTACACTTTTACAGAAGCAAAGTCAATGGAGGAATATGATCTACTAATGTGCAAGGATTTCAAAGATAGAAAACAGTATTGGCTTTCTTCTTAAGTTTTTCTTCCCATAAACCAACATTTGGAGTGCTGGTACATTTCACGTAGCGTCACATTTGGTTCTAATAAAGTGTGATATTACATATCAGTGAGGAATGCCCATTTATAACCAGATAAATGTCTGCTGTCAAGTTCAGTATGGCACCCTGTAGTCTGAATGTTCTGTATGTTCACAGCCTACGGAAACGCCCGCTTAATTACTCTCCTAAGAGGGACACACCAACGATATGAGCGGACAGCGAGGGAATGACAAATAACCCTTTGGCTTCATTACTCCAATCCTAACGAATTAACAGCTGTCAGGTATCCGTACCCCTCATTTGTGGGGTGATTTCCCAGAATCCTTCACTCCCTGTACTCCAGGCCTCTCTGGCTGTTTTTTGGCAGTGAAAGAGTGACAGTTATCCTGGAATGTGTCCAGTCTCAGCCAATAGCTTGAGCCAGACAAGGATGTGATGGTTTAATAGGATTTAGTTAACATCTGGGCGAGTTCCAGCCAGCTCCAAATCCCCAGAAAAGATTCCCTCTGATCTCCTGATTTTCTCATGAATAAAACCTTATGATGGACATGTGGTCAACTGAACTGCCTAATATCTATCATTTTAATCCCCAACAAAAAGAAATTCTGCTTCTCTTATGTGTAAATATATATACAGTATATACTTACTGTGCACATTTATATATTATGTATATATATATAATATATATTTGGGTTAATTTACAGCATAGCATGGTGTGTATATTTAAAGTACAGAACAAAATATACAGTTTAATATTAAATAATTTGTAGCTAGATTTGGAAGAGACCAAATGGGGTCACTTTGCCTCTTTTGATGACTAGTGCAAACCCATATTTTATGTTAAATTCTAGGGATGCACCGATAACGGCTTTTCGGTATCGAGTACGAGTACCGAGTACCGAGTACCAATACCGGAAGTCCCATTAAGGAAGCCAGGTGTCATGTAATGACTCGACACCCGGCTTCCTGATTAGCAGGGAAGCAGTCCCCATGCTTCTCATCACTAGGTGAAGAGAAAGCATGGAGCCGGCTTTCTGGCCAATCAGGAAGCCGGGCTCCATGTAATGACGCGGTGCCCAGCTTCCTGATTGGTCGGGAAGCCGGCTCCATGCTCCCTTGTCATGAGGTGACGAGGGAGCATGAAGCCGGCTTCCCGGCCAATCAGAAAGTCAGGCACCACGTCATTACACGCGCCTGGCTTCCTGATTGGCCAGCTTCCCGACCAATCAAGAAGCCGGGCACGGTGTAATGACTCGCTGCCCGGCTTTCTGATACTGGAAGTATCAGGCTTGGCATCGGAGCATTTGATCGAGTGCGAGTAGTCGCCCAAATACTCGGCATCGGCACCGATACTAGTACGGTATCGGTGCATCCCTATTACATTCATCTGTATATGATTGTATGGCATTCTTTCAGATATTACAATGCGGAATAGTGTGGATGTCTCCCATAGCTACCGGTCAAATGGATATTTTTATATGCTAATAAAGAAATGTAGTCTCTCTGGGCTGTATGAAATGGTGTTAGTGGGAGTGTAGCAAGGACATGTCCTTTGTTTAAAGAAGAACATGTGTATTAACCCTTGCAGTGAGGCTACCCCCGCCTTGCAAGGTTTAACTGCTCCTGTTGGTCTAGGGAGGAGGATAAAAAAAGTTATACTCACCCGACCTTCCGAGCTGGCTTGCTCTTAGACTGGTTCCTGGAGCCTCTCTCCCAAGGTCCATGAGTCATCATGTTCTATACACAGAGGGACATTTTTTTTAAACTGGAGCAGACAGAATCTGGAACCAATCAGCTTTTCTCTTTCATCTTCAAATCTTAACTGAACAAAGGGAAGAGAGGAGCTTAGTGTTGCCATGGGCAGCTGCTCCAGATTCTGTCTGCTCCAGTTAAATTCCTTCTCATTGTATATGATGTGAGGATGCTGGGGGGATATATCATCGCTGGAGCCGACCGGCACAGAGGATCGGGCGGGTATAACTTTGTTATTTTCCTCCCTAGACCAAAACAAGCAGTTGTTGTCTACAATTAGTGTTTAATAGACTTGTGCGCCGTCAAAAAATTTGTTCCGTTTCGTTCCGTTTCGGAATATCCGTTATTTCGTAATTCGTGTCCGAAACTCAATTTGGATTCGTACGAAATACGAATTTTTGTTCGTTTCGGCACATTTTCGTAACTGTACGAACATTCGTTATGATGAAGTTAAAAAGCAAAAATACCTTTGTTAATATTGGAGTCGTTGTGGTAGTTGTTTTTTTATCCGAAATACGAATTCCGTTAACGGATTCCGGATCCGAATTTCGGATTTCGGATAAAAAAAACTACCATCAACTCCAATATAAATGTACTTTGCTTTTTAACTTCAATATAACGAATGTTCGTAACGGAACGAAATTCTGTCAACGGAATTTCGTATCTCCTGCCTGTGTATTGTAATGCAACCCTCAGCAGCAGCGGATCCGTATTTCGGATTTAAAAAAAAATCTTGTCATGTTGTTCAACCTCATTTACAGGGGTAATATTAGTTCCTGTTTCAAAGAAATTCGGATCCGAAATTCGTTAACGGAATTTCGTATTTCTGATATAATTTCTGATATAATTCGGAAACTGCCATTCGGATTTCGGATGCTTCCGAATTTACGAATTTCAGGAAACGAATCGCACATGTCTAGTGTTTAAGAGAACGTCGTCTTGCAGTCCAGGTCAAAGTTCAGAGGTTACCATTACTGCAAACTTTTTAGAGTAGTCTGAGAATGCATCATCATGCCAATGACATTACTGACTGGCATGCTTCCCTTTCCTTTGACGGTTTCCTGAAGGAGAACTATGAGGCGAGTGCTTTTCACTCACCTCACAGTTCTAGCCGACCTGTGACAATGAGACTGTCACAGGTCGCCTCAGTAGATCGGGAGGTGAGGGAACACATAACGGCGTTCGCTCACCTCTCGATTCTGTCACGGCTCTCTGCCGTGACAGGGGAGGGGCTGGATTCCCCCCCCTCCCCGATCCTCCAGCGCTGACTGGCGGAACGGACGGGGGAGGGGGCGGGTACAGCTGGCTCTTCCTCTAGATAGGCAGAGCCAGCTGTCAGTCACGCAGCTGGGCGGATCCAGACATAATTGTCGGGATCCGCTTCAGCTGCGGCGTCTCAGTATACCAGGAGCTGTAGCTCGCGGTATACTGAGCCTAGGATGACGGGAGGACACTAGTTTGTCCTCCCGTTACCCTAAGGAGAACTATAGGGAAAAGCCTTAACCCCATAGTTCTCCTTTAAGCTGATCTTGATAAGCTGATCTTGATATGCATATTTGTAATAAATAAAAAAATACATTTGTTTAAAAGTATTAAAAATAGACTAGATTTCCCTTTAAGAGCGTAGGACAACTACTCTTGCCTTTGTTAATACTTTTTGCAGCACTGCTAAACGGGAAACAGCATCTACATATGTAAAAATCAAATATGGCTGCCCTCATTTTTATATATCAATAAAATCTCCAAAACACACATTGATACATAAGAATGTGTAAGTTAAAGTAACAGGTACTTTTGGCAGGCTACTCGCATTGATACTTACAGGGTTATTCACAAAAGGGTGAAGAGTTTGGAGGAGGCCTGAGAAGTGAACAATCTAGGACAACATAGCTGACTTGGAAACATTCTCCAATTCAGCTCACTTTCCAGTTCTGCGATGTTGCCCTAGATTGTTCACTTCTCCGGCCTTCTCCAAACTCTTCACCCTTTTGTGAATAAACCTGTTACTTTCCCTGCACTCCACCAGAGTCACCCCCTCTGAAAAGTCGGGCACTCATTCATGGACCGAGAGCCCAACAGTATCAGGAGCGGAGGGGACCCGACGGCATACCTCATCCGCCGGGTGAACGTCCCCTCCTCTCTCTGCCAGCGTCCATCACCAAGATGGCCGCCGGCAGGTATCAATGGGATGGCTGCTCATGCGCGATAACATCACGGCGGGGTGTCACCCCATATATCCGCTCCAGGTGACACCTGGACTCAGGACGCCCCTGTCTATCTATGCCTTTAAACAGAGTTCTCTTTAAGCAACGAGTGCTTTAGTATAGAAAAAAAAAATTATATAGATCATTTCATGTTCACTTCCTGCTCTCTGTTGAGTCACAGCTTTCTTCTCATCCTGCACTATAACTTTATAGATTTTATGGAAGGGATTTTTTAAGAGATGAGCACGATCAGATATCTAATTTTTCTGGTATTTTCTAGCCGGCAAAAATCCCCCTCGGGAGAAGAGCAGAAAAAAAAAGTATATATCACAAGTAAAGCAAAAACACATGCAAACAGGACAGGAAATAGAAGAAAAGGCTGAGATTTCACCTCAAAGTTGGAAAAGCCCTGATGCTGATTTAGTTATTTTCTGCACTGGAGTATTTGGAGGTATGCCAGTGATTGAAATGACATCTGTCCTGAAATGTACTGTTTTACGGTCTATAGGAAGGAGCGGGCTGCTGCTCCTTCTGAGCTAATGGCTCTAGTCTTTGTTCAGAGATGAACTTATTTCTATACATTTAGGAAGCCGACTTTCCTTAGGGCAAAAATATACAGCCATATCTAAAGAGATGCAGCAGATTTCAGCTGTGCTTAGGAACATTTTTGTAGTATTCAGTAATAATGAATATTTGGAAGCATTGTTTGGAATCAGGGTTTCCAGAGTTTTCCATGCGGCTTGTAAACCATGTCACCAAACGTCTCCCATCTTCACTGTCTATAGCAATGGTTCTCAACCTGTGTAACCTCAGGACCCACATTTGTCCTTGGTCATTAAATCGCGGCCCAAGTTACATTGCACACACACTCAGACATTTCTCACACACGTACACACTCCAAAAAAATTATAATTGTTTTTCTTTTTTTTTTAAGATCCACCCAGCCTCCCTACCTAATGAGAACTCGAGTGGATCCTCAGCTTGGGGTCCAGTGTGTGCTGCTGTGCTGTGAGGGAGATCCATCCACATGTGCATTGCTTGTACAGCTCCCTTGCGCGCTACAGGGCACATGTGAGAGATGTAAGCAATGCACAAATGGATGGAGCTCCCTTATGGCCATAATTCCATCCCATCCCACCCCACTTCAAGCTGACACGCATGGCCGGGCAGCACAGCATATTTTGAATGGCTGCTGTGCGCGTGCTGCGCTATGCGGAGGCTGAGGAGTGTCTCACCTAAAAAAGTGGAAGGCACGTGGCGACCCACTGAACATGAGGTCGTGACCCACTTTTGGGTCACAACCCACTAGTTGAGGACCAAGGATCTATAGCAATGAATTACGTGCCTCTATAGTGTGTGTGGACATTAGATTTGTACAATTAACCCCTTCATGACTGAGGCCCTTTTTTCAATTTTTGCACCCATGTTATATTCCACATTTTAGGCCTGAAAATGACGTAAAACCCCCCAACATTATATATTTTCTGAATGCCAAGACCCTATATCATAAAGTGAGTGTAGCATTGAATATATATTGTAACAAGGACACTCCACTGTAGACCGGAGGTGCAAGTCAGATGCAGTTTATTTGCTTTCAAAACGGTAGATAACATGAAATCCAACATAAATAGCTCGCTGTAGCATATAACAGATAAGGGCTCACCGACATCTGTCTCTCTTGCAGCACTGCTGCTCCGGCCTCAATCTTTAGGGCCACTGTCTGGTTCCTCCAGACAACAGCAATAACATGCCAATCCTCTCAATATGGTTCACAAACCCTGCAGCTCCCTGCTGCACTGGCCTCCACTGACTCCAGGGTGGAGCTCTCCTGACTCACAGGTGGGGCCCTGAACACATCCCAGCACACACTTCATGAGGGATGTACACAGGTGCACAATCAGGTGCTGGTCACCACCAAAGCATGGACCCAGGAATGGAGATCTCTTCCCACCCAGAGCTCTAAGAAATCTCCTGGCTCCAGGATCCCAACCTTGATCCAGAAAACCCAGAAAGAACTGAAAAGGCAGTTCTCTCCTGGTACCAGTAATGTCTTCCTGGAGCCACTCAGCCCCTCTGGCTGAGAACCCTGGGTGACTTTGAGGCCACCTAACACCGTGGTATTGCCTCACAATGCCACAATATATATATTTGTTCCATGTTAAAGGGTATCTATAGTCAAAATCTAAAAATAAATATGCATTTCTAGATTAAAATTTTCAAAAGGTTCTATTCCACTCCTAATAACCAGATCCATCTAGAAGTTTGTAAACCTACTTATTCAAGATGCCCATAGGATGTACTTCCTCTATGCACCGACACAGTTTCACTCAGCCCTGTGAATATGCATTCTCACAAAGTCTGCCTTCTGAGCTACAACTCAATGTCTAAACAATGTAGCATTATCGGTGTCCTTTTTCTGCTACATTTTGGAATAAAGTATATCGGTTACTGAGGACTCTTTTTCGTAAATACTTGGTGAACGATCCTTGCCAAGCAGTTTTGCACATAAATATGTCTGAGTTGACTAAAAATCAGCGTGCCCTATCTCATTGTTTTTTTCTGGCAGCGAAACTGACCGTAGCTAGAAATTGGAAAAAACAGCTGATCTCATATAGGGAATTTATTGGTAGAGTGGATAACATTATGATAAATGAACGACTGACGGGCATTTTAGAAGATAAACATGGTAAATGTGTACGTACCTGGGAACCATGGATGTTGACCTGCCACCTGGAGTTGGAATCCGAATTGCCTCAATTTTCTTTAAGACAATTGGAAGAGAGGGAGATTGGCAATAAGGAAGCAAGCTACAGAGTCCTTCTTGTTTAGAGGTTTATGCCCTGTTCGGGGGCGACACCTGGTGAGACCCATTCTTTTTCTCATACTCTTGTTTCTCTCTTTCCTATTCCCTCTCTTTCTGTCTGAAATTTGTATCAATCTTGTATGACGAAGTCTACATGGCAAGGACATACAGCAATGGGTATTACTTGTAGGGGCCATAAAATCTTATTCCTGCTCAGGGATGTCCCTTGATGACTTTATCTTACAGTATCTTTTCATTGTGACTTCAAACTGTTGATTTTTGTTTTTATTTTACAACTTATGAAATGTTGATATAACCTATAGTATTGTGTTTTAAGTGCCTATTGCTGTCTTGTAAAAACTTGCACTCGCCCAAATGCTCTGATACTTATCCCGATACCAGAACCTCCGTGCCACGAGGGTGCATGTAGCTGGCTTTCGCAGCCAATTAGGAAGCCGGGTGGTGGGTCATGACCCGCCTCCCGGGTTCCTAATTGGATAATAAGCCGGCTTCGATTGTTGCTAGGCAGCCTGGCTTCCTGACCAATCATGACCCAGCTTCCTGATTGGCTAGCAATGCATCATGGGCTATGTAGTTTTGATAAATTGAGATTGCACCACATCAAGCAGCAGGGAAAGAGACGGGAAGCATACTGGGAATCCAGGAAGTTGATGGAAGTGATGGGCAGACGGAAGTCAGCACTCACTACATAAAAGGGTTTTTCTCAAGTAAGCTTTGATTGTATTAACTCAAGTATGTATTCCTATCACAATGCTGATGTTATAACATGGTAATATATGTGGTGACTTTGGAGCTCCTTAAAGTGCATGTCTGCTATGTTATGAGTAAATGTAACACTTCCAGGTATTTATTACCTCCTGAATGCCCGTTTTTTTTCTTCTTTTTTTTATCCCTAGGGGGGTCTTTCATTGCATTACCATGCCACAGTTCTATTGACTGCAATGGTCGTGTGGGTCAAGCGGCACTGCCTGACCAATGCAATATACTTTATATATAAAATTTGCTGCAAAGCATCGCATCCGCAGCATGTGTACAAACCTGAGTGGCCAAGTGGTTTTAGGAGGGCGTTAATTCCGCCAACCTTATGATCCAGGAACCACAGTCAGCCAGAACAGCCAGGTCCTTGACCTCCAGTGCAGCCACAACACAAGCCGGTTAATGAACATACCCTCCCAGGCTGCTGAACGGGCAATAAGGTAGCAACATCACACTGTTGAGCTCATCACTCTACTAATTCTGCTCTCTCCTCCTGCCAGCATGTGCAGTGTCAGGAAACATGAACTGGAGAATACCTCACTGGCTCCCGGTGCTCTCCAAGTCTGAGAATTGCTGTGCAGCCTATTACATAAGACCAACATTAAAAAAAAAAAATCAGGTACTCAAATTATTGCATTTAATAATCCGTTAATTACTGCATCAGTTGTACAGTATATGTGCCTGGAGTTTGGATGTAAATTAATTATATTACTGCTCTGTCTTAAATATACTATTTTTGCCAGTCAAACTTTATTTATTTTTTTAAGTTTACAAAGTGTTATTGTAGGCCAGATCATGCTGAGCTGTAAAGAAATGACTTTGACCATCTTCAGATCTGACATTTTCTATCTGAATGAAGATCACTGTGACTCTCTGGCGTGGTTGGCGCTTGTAACATTTGGGGCGCCTCTCCGACTCCGCAGAAAAAAACACTTCATAAACGCTTTGCATCGCTGGGCCTGGTGCTCAATTTACAATCCTCTTCTGTTGCCTTGTATCAAGCAATGACACAATGTAACACATCATAAATTATTGACGGGGGCGATGGCGAAGGAACAGCGTATCTGTCTGGCTTAGGTTCCCTGAGTGGTTGCTGGATTTAGCATAGCCGAGCCCCTAGGACAGGTGTGCGCTGACACTTTTGAACACCTGGACTATTTGTTAAGCGAATCTCGCTAATTAAAGAGAAATTTGCTTTTTCTGGCATGAAAACGTCATGATGTCAATGCTTTTAGGCCTTTAAAACCCTTGCATTATGTCGCTGGGGCTAGAAGTGGATCGCAGCTTCTGACCGGCGGGGGAAGAGTTAACGGTTAAAAGCAGTGCAATATTTTTACAACACCCCAGAGAGCAGAACTAAATTCACATTAAACTGGGGTAATTTATGAGATCTTGCAATGAAGTCAGCGTGGATTTAATGAAAAGCTTTATTTACGAAATTTACCTCATGACCAGAATATGCTCGTACTTAGAACATAGCCTCGTACAGTTGTGTCGGCCTTTGGTGCAGCAAGTGTTGTTTGCAGCTGTTGGCATGGTACTCTTGTTACAAATACAATAGGAGAATAAAAAAGGGTTTAGGTCCATTTGGTTCTTTTGGCTCTATTTATTTTTAAGTAGCACATTGTGTTTTTAGCTGTAGATTTGTTAAAAGACCAAATTGGCCTCTTGTATACTCACCTAAGTCCGCCATCTCTGTCCCTTGCTGGCGCTGCTTCTGGGAGTGACAACTGGTGGATCCAGTGCTGCAGTGTGTCGTTGCCACCAGTCCCCTCTTCCTGATATCATCACACCACTTCTGTATTCTGAAGGGACTCCTCTGTTGGTCACGCAATAGGAAGTGCCTACATCACTCAGGAAGTGACATGATCTCCTAAAGAACCTTCCTTCTCTTCAGGGAAGGGAAGAAGAACGTTAGCTTTAAATGACCATGCAAGTGTAAAACAATAGATCACCTTCAGCTCCAGGCAAGTTCAGTCATACATCCATGAAAAAAAAAAGTTAAATATACAGGTATACTCGAATAATTAGAATTTCGTGCAAAGTTCATTTATTTCACTAATGCAACTTAAAAGGTGAAACTAATATATGAGAGAGACTCATTACATGCAAAGCAAGATAATTCAAGCCGTGATTTGTCATCATTGTGATGATTATGGCTTACAGCTCATGAAAACCCCAAGAACCCCAAATCCACAACCTCAAAAAAGTACATTATTACATGCAATCAATAAAACAAGGATTGTACATAGAACAATATCGGACCTCTGAAAAGTACAAGCATGCATATGTACTCAGTACTTGGTTTGGGCCCCTTTTGCAGGACTTGCTGCAATTACTTTTGCACGATATTCTAATTATTCGAGTTTCACCTGTATGTATATCAAATAGACTAATGCATGAAATCTGTCTTTATAATGTCTTCCTCCAATCCCCTGCACAGCAGAAATAAGTACGGGGTTCTGCACTGGGAGACAATTAGGGTTTTATTGTTCTATTGCATGGAAGAATATATGTTGTTTTCAGGTGTTGGGGAGGGAGAGGAGTCAAGACAGCTTACAGTTGCCGTGGCAGAAGGAAGACTCAACAATGTGATCCTACTTTTCCTCAGTCCATTAAACAGTCAAGTGACACAGGAAGCTGTAAAGTTTCAGGAGGAAATAATCGTGTCACCCAAGTGCCCAGGCAGTGATTTGTAAATCACTAGTCTGGCTGAACACATTATCAATATTTTGGCAGGTAAACCAACAAACCAACATATATACTGTATGTATTTCAATTAGAGGTACACCGAAATAAAAATTTCAAAACCAAAATGAAACCGTAATTTTAAAAAAATGGCAGGCCGAAACCGAAAATGTTTTTTATTTTAACTTTTTCAAAATGTTTTTAATATTTTATTTTTATTTATTTTTTATAAACTTTTTTTATATTTACTTTTATTTATTTATTCATTTGTTATAAAATATATTTGTTGCTTTACTTCTAGGGGGCTTTAGGGAAATATTGGGGGTCTAAACAGACCCCTGATATTTCCCTTTTAAAATAAAAAAAGAGATTGAGGACTCTGTGTCCTCTTTATCTGCAGCCTCGTTATAAATGAACAGGAATCCTCTATACTGAGTGTTCCTGTTCATTCATAACATGAGGACAGAGAGTGTTTACTATAACCACAATCATGAATGAACAGGAGGTGATGTAGAATACTTCCCATTCATTCATAATTAAGGATATAGTAAACATACTATTTCCTCAATTATTTACAAACACTCAGAGATCACTGATCGCTGACTGTTTGCATTGGCTCTCCTTCCTGACACACTGTCACAGGAGGCTGAGCGAGCAGAGCTCAGCCTGCTGTGAAGGCGCTGGCTTTCTCCGCCCACACCGCTCTCCCGATCTGTCACAGGAGGCAAAGCGGTGTGGGAGGAGAGACGCCGGCCGATCACATCGCTCTCCTCCCACAGCGCTCAGCCGCCTGTGACAGTTACTCTCCTCCCCGCTGGGCACTGCTCTGTGTCCCAGCGGGGAGGAGAGAAAGAACGCATGCACCGCTGTATCGGCCAGAAATTTGCACTTTTTGGGGGGGCATAAAACAGCTCTGCATTATGCCGGAAGTGCCATTTTCAGCCAATATGTTTCGGCAGCCAATATATCAATGCATCCTTAGTTTCAATGTGTGTTTATGTAGAGTTCAGCTTCACATCTTAATAAATCCCTATAGTTTTTAAAGGTGTTCTGTGCTTACTGCAATGTAGTTTAAAGTTTTCCCCTCCCCCTTAGACCTCCAAGTAAGCTGTATTAAACCAAATCATATCATATAACATTTGATTGAAGATTATGGTTTTCATTTAATCCAATATAAAATATAAAGCCCGCCTTTTGTGTTTTCTTTTGACAATGCCCAGAGGTCAGCTTGAACTTTCTGCATTATAGTTTATGGTTCCTCAGAGACCTACCTACCTCTGCTTTCCAACAACATTTGATGGCTAAGTAGGAAAAACACAAAGCTGCTCGTTAAAGGTTTGTGAAGTCTCAAATAAGTTATCAGTGGCAGAACATCTCAATGCTGCTGGACAGAAGAGGTGCCATGTGGAAGGTATCTACAGCTGCAGGTAACCTTACATACAGGTCCGTGGTGTGTAACTGCAACATACATTGCAGCAGTGACTGTCAAAGTGTGGGACCTGTGCATTGGGTATATGCAGGGCAGAGAGGCCGCATATCATTGAGGAGGCAAGAAAGTAGAAACATAACAAATCTACTGGCAGGATCTTCAGGTAATAAAAATATGTTTTAGGGGGACTCAGAAGTACACAAGCTGCTGTTTTAGTGCTGGTGCCCGTTGTTGTTATTATTATTATACAGGATTTATATAGCGCCAACAGTTTGCTCAGCGTTTTACAATATAAGGAAGACATTACAATCACAATACAATTAAAGACAAGATGGTAAGGAGGGCCCTGCCCCTGAGGGCTTACAATTTAAAAGGGAGGGGGAAGTGATACATGAGGAGGTAGCGGTAACAGTTTTGCATTTTTTTTACATGCATGAGGTAGTGTTTGCAGGAGTGACATACAATCTTTGCATTGAATGTTATGGTAGGGAGCAATTGGCTAATGTGTACTATAAATTGGATTAGAATATGGCATGTTTAATATTTTTGTATTCTTTGAAAGCACAAGGAAAGAACATAGTAAAAGCTACATTGTACATTGCAAATATTGTTTTCTCCAGTTACACTGTCATTGTGGACTAGGAATGAGCTCAGGTTTGGACTGTACCCGGTCTGAACCTGAGCTCATATCTGTTTTTGACATGTTGCTTTTGCACAGTCGGGTAGAATTGTTCCACATTGAGCCATAGGGAAACAGCTGACTTGGGTTTCTATGGTTCTGCTGTCACTGGCAGAGAATTCCATTTAGGCCACAAATTCCTGACAGCAACAAGATAAATTGGGCCTTTTCTCTTTTTTTGGCATAATAGATAGGTCATGGTTAAACAGACAGGACATGCTGGAACTTAAAGGAGAACTATGGGGTTAAGGCTTTTCCCCATAGTTCTCCTTAGGGTAACGGGAGGACACAAACTAGCATCCTCCCGTCACCCTAGGCTCAGTATACAGCGAGCTGTAGCTCGCGGTATACTGAGACGCCGCAGTATACCGCGAGCTACTGCTCGCGGTATACTAAGAAGCCGCAGCTGAAGTGGATCCCGAAAATTATGTCTGGTTCCGCCCAGCTGCGTGACTGACAGCTGGCTCTGCCTATCTAGAGGCAGACCTAGCTGTACCCGCCCCCTTCCCCGGTCCGTTCCGCCAGTCAGCGCTGGCGGATCGGGGAGGGGGGAATCCAGACCCTCCCCTGTCACGGCAGAGAACCGTGACAGGATCGAGAGGCGAGCGAACGCCGGTATGTGTTCGCTCACCTCCCGATCTACTGAGCCGACCCGTGACAGTTTTATTGTCACAGGTTGGCTAGAACTATGAGGTGAGTGAAAAGCACTCCCCTCATAGTTCTCCTTTAAAGTCATCTGGAGTGTTACAGGTCACTCATGTCTGCTTTAAAATTCTTCTGGAAATTGGGGGGTGAAGCACTGGACCCCAAGCTTAAAGAAGGTTCTGAATGTGGAAACACAGTGTAGTCACTGGGAGAGTCAGCTTGTATGACGAGAAAGGATAAGAGCTTACCACAATCATTATTTCTCCCCATACAAGCTGATTCTCCCAGGGACAGTTGAAAGCTTCCACACTATAGCAGAGCTTGGGCCTCTCATTCTTTCACTCCATACATCCTCTCGGCTTCTCATATTTGTGTAGCCTGCACTCCCAACCAAGCATCCTCCTGAGCAGTGCCATCCTGAGCTCCCAGACGGAGATTTACGACAAAGTTGATATGAGGGCATT
>NW_017306644.1:353646-358368 GCF_000935625.1 Nanorana parkeri | reverse complement strand
TATAAACAAGCTGTTAATGAGGTCATAGTGCAGCATCCAGCTGGCTGAAGCTCAGAGTTTCCGAGCAGAGTAAATTGGTGAATAACTAAACAACAACATGTGCCACACTGACAGAAAGAGTGGCTCAAAAATTGATCTGTTCCTCTTGAACATTGCACAGGTTGCCATCGATGCTTGTGATATGTACAGGGAGTCTGTCCATAAACTAAATAAAGCCCTGGGATGAGCAGAAATTCACAAGTTACAAGTTTCCCGCCGAGTATGTCAGTTTCTAGATTAGGTCCCTTTCACAATTCTGCAATTAAAAATGCATGCTGTCTAAGCATGAATTTCTATGTGTGTTTTTGTATGATTAGTCATGGTTTTGTGGTGTGCCTCTTTCATGCATTTTTGTGTAAATTTCAACATGCTTTTTCTGGGTTTTCCAGAGGGGAGTGTATTTGTTTCATTTTTGTATGTAGCTGCATGAATGGAAAGGTATGTGAACATTTGAGTACAGGGTGCGCCCTGCCGCCCCGAGGCCGGGCCTTGGTGGCCTTGTGGGAAATCCGGGCCTGTTTGAGTATAGTGCGACTAGCAGGCGGTGTCATTCTACAGAAGATGAACTTTCTGAAAAGCACCGCTTGCATGCAAATAAAAGTATTTTTTAATGCACTAAAAGAAAATGCATTGATGAGAACGGTGCTTGTGGTGCAGAGAGAAAATGCGCAGGAAAAAACCCCCCACTTCTAAATCGCCTGAAATACATTCAGATCAGGTGTGAATGGAGGCTGTTGACCTGGTTTGTTTTGCACCAAAATATCCATAAATAAAACACCTTTCATAAAAATGTATTTAAAATAATGTTCTGCAACATCTTGTAGATTGTAAGCTCTTATGAGAAGAGTCCTGCTAATCCTCCTGGTTGGAATTGAATTATATTATAACTATACTGTCTCCCAATATTTTGGGGGTTATTCACTAAAGAACCGAAGCATATAGCTGTAGCTTCAGCTAATACATCAGCCGCCGGAGCCCTTTGGTTCAGCCGAGCGCGAAAGGCTGCTGTATGGGCTATTCATAATAGCTCAGCTCAGCTGAGCCAAGCGCATATGGTCGGCCGAACTCCCGGCCAAGGCGGGGAGAATGGTCTGTCGAAGCAGACCATTATCACCGCAAATGTAAACAAAAAAAGACACCATTGGGTCCCCCTCCCGATCCATACCAGAGCCTTTAGGTCTGGTAGGAATGTTAAGGGGGAACCCCACCCCCCAAGAATGGGAAAAAAGTGGGGTCCCTACTAAAATTCCCAACCAGACCCTTAATCCGAGCACAGGCCTGGCAGCGCAGGAAAGGGGGGAAAGAGCGCACGCCCCCCTCCCTTGCTGCGCCATACCAGGCCACATGCCCTCTGCCTGGATGCAGGCCCCCCTGGAAAAGCACCTTGTCCCCATGCCAATGAGGACAAGGACCTCTTTCGCCACAACCCTGACCCGGTGGTTGTGGGGGTCTGTGGACAGGGGGGCTTATTTGCATTGGGGTACCCCTTTAATAAAGGGGGCACCCAGAGGCTGCCCCCCCCTTGTGAATGAGTAAGGGGTAGTTGTACCCCTACTCATTCACTAAAGGGATAAAGTAAAATGTAAATAAAGAGACCACACTTTTAGAAAAGATCCTTTAAAGGAGAACTATGGGGTCAGTGTTTTTCCCCATAGTTCTCCTTAGGGTAACGGGAGGACACAAACTAGCGTCCTCCCGTCACCCTAGGCTCAGTATACGGCGAGCTACAGCTCGCCTTATACTGAGACGCCGCAGCCGGAACGGATCCCGACATGGACGTCGAGATCCGC
Source organism: Nanorana parkeri (assembly GCF_000935625.1). Taxonomy (NCBI): domain Eukaryota; kingdom Metazoa; phylum Chordata; class Amphibia; order Anura; family Dicroglossidae; genus Nanorana; species Nanorana parkeri. The sequence continues at coordinate 356,539 of NW_017306644.1, read as the reverse complement.
CCAGCTGCGTGAGTGACAGCTGGCTCTGCCTATCTAGAGGCAGAGCTAGCTGTACCCGCCCCCTCCCCCGTCCGTTGCGCCAGTCAGCGCTGGTGGATCGGAGCGGGGAGGGGGGAATCCAGCCCCTCCCCTGTCATGGCAGAGAGCTATGACAGGATCGAGAGGTGAGCGAACGCCAGTATGTGTTCGCTCACCTCCCGATCTACTGAGCCGACCTGTGACAGTCTCATTGTCACAGGTCGGCTAGAACTATGAGGTGAGTGAAAAGGACCCACCTCATAGTTCTCCTTTAATTGAAAAAAAAAACAGCAAACATTTTCTGACAATTGTAACACAAAAATGAAAGTCTCCAAAATGTATCCAACGACGTAATCCAAAGGTCAATCAGATGAGCTGAGAGAGAGTCAGGGGTGTTTCGTAGGCAAGGCAGTATTCATTATTAGCCATATCCTGTCTCTCTTGTCCCCAGGTTTGGGCGTGTGCCCAGTTTGTTAAGAAGTATAGAGAAACAGAACTAGTAAACTCTGTCCTAACTGAACATAAGAACAGCTCCGACCTTCCTTATTGTCTGTCTTATTTTGCAGTGTTCTATCTGTTATTAAGCGTCAGGTGCACTTTAACTTGAATAAAAAATCTTCCTGCATGCCTTTTGGCCAGCGTCCTCCGCCCGCACTTGATTCTGGCTCCCTGCTCTGTGTAAACCATACAAAGTAAATGATTTAACCAGATCAAGCCAGGAGAAAAAAAGGAAATTTGTCTTGGTAGACTTCCACCAGGCCTGTTGCTGTTACACTGTGACTTTTTTTTTTCTTCTTCCCTCCACATGTGAAAACAATTGTACTTACAAGATAATGTAAACAGACTCGTTGTTTACTGCAGACGTAAACAGTGGGATGAAGCTACTGTACATATGAACTCGGACTAACGCGTTTCAGGCCAACTGTATCCTCACACTGACACAGGCGGGGCAGTGGGGAAATGCAGGCCAGAAGTTCTGTATATTTCTTTTTATGCTTTTGTATCTTTCTCTGGTCTAATGTATTACAGTGGATGGATAAAGTTTTTCGATCTTTCTGAGAAACTCTGCTAAGCATTACTTGTGTCTAAACTGGATGCATACAGTCAAAAAAAGTCAATGCTATTTCCAAAAACATTTTTTTGGAACAACATGAACAAATGCATAAATTAGTGAAATACTTAAAGTGAACCAGTACTGCATACTTGTACCAGGTAGAGGCAGCAGCATAACCCTACGTCTTAGAATCTTTCAAAGCTGTGTCCCTCAAAAGTCTCTGAGCAAAGGATGTCATGGGAAGAACAAAATCCTATTTTTCTTTTCTTCTCCATAGCCGAGAACTATTTTTTGAGTTTCTACTTTTTTTTTTTTACATTAACGTTGTGTTGGATAAGGTTCCTAAAATGAACAGATTTTTTTCCCTTTGACAGTTAAATGCAATTTGGTGAGCAAAAGAAAAGATTATTCCTGCAGTATTCATCAGCTGAAGAACTTTTTTCTTTTTTTAATTCTTTCTTGATTTCAATGCAAAGGTATGATGCCAACACCTCCTCTGCCTTGTCTTTGTTTTGGGATGGACCCTCTTGATATTGCGGTGTGTAGGTGTTTCTGGCTGTCTTCACAAGTGATCTCATTCTCTGATTCGTTTCAACAGAAAGACTCTGTGACACTCTGTCCACACGTCTTGATCGGTCCAACCTTTTTCTGGCCGGGAACAGATGAATCACTTTTAATAGGAAAATAAGGTAATTGGAAACAGCGTCCTGTAATGGGTGTGTGCAAATAAATCTGAAGCGACCATTGAATTTATTGCTGGTAAGTCCGGGCAGTGACATCTATCATGTCAAGTCTTAGGGCGCACGCTGCCTTCACAAGTCACTACATACAGCTGACTCTGGAATCCTGTAAAAGATGCATTTATACAGGATATAGCAATCATCTATTTTTGGGGAATATCTGATTGGCCGTCCACTTTTTTCTGTGTGGCACTGCCTGTGTGTAACAGAGTGGTTGCATTTATAGATGTGAGCAGGACCATGCTTTAGGTTAGGTATAAACAGTCAGACAAAAGCAATCAATGTTCCTGATTTTCAGTGTCAACTCGTTAAAAAATCTATGCGTAGGCCCAATCCTTCAAATTCAAAGTAAAGCAGTTGCACCATTGTTACTATTCTACCAGTGTTGCGGCAGTTCTTTCTGCTCAGATAATTCTTCCAAAGATCAGCAGATATCCTTGGGTAAATATTGGCAGTCTGTGGCCAGAAGAGTTTTGAAAGGATGCTATGACTTATGACAAATATATTTCCAACCTCCCACATGAATACTAAGAACTAGTTGCATGGAAGACAAATTTAGATGCAAAGTTCACTGTTGCGCCAAAATCGAATTCCCCATAATGCATTTTGTGAAAATTTTTTGTTAGATGGCACGGTGTGGCCAATAATGCGGGTTTGCAAATATACCACTCCTCTCCCTATAGAAGTCTTTTCTCCCTCCAGACTTTTGTAAGTGTATTAGAGTTGGAATAAATAGAGACAGCTGACAGGGATTTCAGGGAGCAATATTTACTCCTGCTGTACAATACAGTGCTACCTACAAAGCTATACAATGCTCTATAGAGCCACTGCTACAGTGAATTGCAGTGTTATGGGCTACAAAGTTGTGGAGTATACCCTCCTGTAATCACTCTGTTGTTTAGTGCTCCATTACTATGAATTACATTGTGGTGCATACCACCCATTGTTTTCACAGTTAATAGACCCAACAGTCCTTGTTAGGGATACCTTTTTTGTTTGTGCCAGCAACAACATCTCTTGTAGTTTAACTGCTGTCCCCCTTTTTTTGTGTGTGTGGGCGGGGGAGGAGGGGGGGGGGGGT
>NW_017306644.1:337052-353481 GCF_000935625.1 Nanorana parkeri | reverse complement strand
GGGGGGCTCGGGTGGCAGACTTGTATTTGGTTTTCTTTTTTTGAAGAAAAAGGCAGAACTTCTCCATGTGAAGAACCTTGTATTTGAATTTGGTCCCAAAAACATTCTCTTATCATATAGCAATACTATCTCCTACTGCCGCTGCTGGCCTGCCACCATTACCAACTACTGCCACCAATACCATCCTCTACCACAGCTGTTAGCCTGCCACCAATACTATTTCCTGCCACCGCTGCTGGCCTGTCACAATTACCATCTTTGCATCTTGCAAGCGTGTCATTTGAAAAATAAGTGATCATTTTTGCCCTCAACATTTAGGGACCTCTTCCCTCTGAATGGTTAAAACATTTTTTTGTATTGGTACATTTCCCCTCTGGCAATGCCCAACTCTTCATTCCTTTTGTTTGAATTGATTTTCAAAATTCACCTCCCTTTGACCTCAGTGGGGTTCGGATTAAAGTTTGCAATTTGTGGATTTTACATTGAGTTTGACGAGTGACCCTCTAATCAAAACCCAAAGACATTCACTCAATTATCAATTATAACTGCTTACATTGTTTTCTCTTTTTCTAAATAAAAGTATTTTTAAGATGTTGAAATGCCATATGTGGTTTTTAAGGGTTTCACCATGCATGCTAGCTGAAAGAAAACAATAATTGTGGAGGAGGGATGGCAGAGGACACAACCAAAAATATTGGCTAGTGTATTTTGTTTCCACGTTTTACCCAGAGAACAGTTCCAGCTGTTGTTGATATTGAAGGACTCATGTGGGAACAAGACCTTTTCTAAGACAAAACCCAAAAGCCAAAACCTTTTAAAATCACTGCTGGAACGTGCTAATATTGACAGAACCTAAATTTATTGTTTTTTCCTGGTTGATTTTCAGCCATAATTGTGTTTTTTACTTAAAAAATCACAAACATGACAGGAGAGAAATGTTTGGGAAGGTGCTGCCCTTTTTTTGCAGCCTGTCGTTCTTCTCACATGTGGTCTTCATAAAGACTTATTAATAATGCTTTTGCCAAAGGCCTGCACATGGTGATAGTTTTGGGTTGCAGGAGACCAAAGACGGATGCAGCAGTGAAGGCGCAGTATCAAACCCGCCAGCCAACCATTCCGTTCCTTGATCTACAATGTGCTTTGTAAAAAATGTTTTGGCATTTCATATTTTTCCAATTTTTCACATGAAAGGAGACAGGGGGCACGGGAGTCAGGAGTGGGGGGAGCAAGGACGGAGGACTCCTCTAATTGCAGGCAGGTGTTACAGACTGATACATGAGAAATGCTCAGTTTGGTCATATAATTACTTTAAGGATGGCTGGAAGGAATCTTAGAGGCTTTGGCCCCTGGCGCACTGGAGGCACTGGAGGCACTGCAGGGGTCAAAGGTGTCTAGCAGAGTAAGCTGGGCCAAGAAAGGCAACTCATTAGTTAAAAACACTGTTTTTCTAGTTCCTAATTCTTCCCCCTTTAAATAATCATTAAAACCTATGTGGTGCAGCGTTTGTATGACATCACACAGTTCAGAAAGAAGGGCTGTGCTTATCCACTAAGCATTTTGAGAACATAGGTCAGACGTCCATTTCTGATACATACACGCCTATGTATTTAAAAGCCTTAGAATGCATACCATAAATATTTCCAACACTGTTGCTTGTCTTGGATGCACTTTAGCTCCCACCATTCACTAGCATTGGTTGCATGTTTTATTATTACAGGCATTAATATAGCACTAACAATTTATGCAGCACTTTACAAATTGTACATTCACATCAGTCCCTGCCCTTAAGGAGCTTACAAGCTAAGGTCCCTATCTCACTAGGGTCAATTTAGACAGGAGCCAATTAACCTTCCAGCATGTCTTTGAAGTGCGGGAGGAAACCCAGGCAAGCACAATGAGAACATGCAAACTCTATGCAGATAGTGTCCTGGCTTGGATTTGAACCAGGGATCTCAGAACTATGAGGCAGAAGTGCTAACCACTAAGCCACTGCGTGTTTTGAGTTTGCCTCTTATGTTGTAGTTCTCTTAGAGCCAGCCAGTGCAGAAGTATGTCCAGAGGCATATAAAAACATGCAGAGGATCGAAGATGCACTGGATTTTTCTTTATCGGGGTTATTCACAAAAAGGTGAAGAGTTACGAGAAGTGAACAATCTAGGACAACATAGCTGATTTTGGAACAATTCTCCCATTCAGCTCACTTTCCAGTTCAGCTATGTTGTCTTAGAAAATATAATTTGAGACATTTATATGCAGCAAAAGCTGCATAGGAATCACGGTAGAGTCAGCATACTGGAAATGTGTACTTACCTCTTACATAGACATCTGCTTTGTGCAAAAAATAGTGTTCATCAGGACGTAACTTTGAAGGTCACTAGTAATCAGTGACATTTCTAATGCCCTAAACAGGATGTGACTCAATGCTTAGTGATGTAACAGGTCCTCAGGGAATGGTCTGAACATTGGAGCATCCAAAATAACTGTGAGGCTAGAATAGATAGAGAGATAGATAGATAGATAGATAGATAGATAGATAGATAGATAGATAGATAGATAGAATTAAAAAAAACATGTAGATGAGGGTTTATACTTTTAATGGCTTACTCTAGTATACTTCTAGGAGACCTCTTCATCAACTTGGGCCTTAAAAGATTACTGTGATTTTCATTACAAGTATCCAGGGCAATCCTGTCAGTTTCAGGATGACAGCGGCTCTGTGCGTGGCAGAGCGGGGGATGGGTAACTATCAGTGATATTTACCGGTCCTCCGTGTGAGAAGGACAAACACTGGTGCGATCGTCTGATCACTCCAGTGTTTGTAAATAACTGGGGACACATAGTGCTATGTGTCCCCAGTTATGAATGAACAGGCTGTGATTTACATCGCTGCCTGTTCATTCAAGATTTCACCAATGGGGAGAAGCACTCAGTACAGAGGCTCCTCCCCATTCAGAAACTATTGATAGTAAGTATGAATTCTGAGGAGTGTGGTCACTGAGGGGCGCTGTAAAGCTTCCTCGCACAGGGCGCCTAAAGGCCTAAGGCCTGCAAGTATCCATTAAAGGAATCATTATCTGTTACTTTAACCCAAAGAAAAAACTACGTTTGCTCAATAGCTTTGCTAACAATAAAGTAGATGTAAATCCTGTATGAATTACATTTAGTTTGCCCTTTTTTGTGACATCAAACCCTTTTTTATGCTTGGATTTGACATCATGCACAGTTCTGGCTGTGTAAAGCATTCTGCTAGCAGTTTAACGATGCCCTATTGCCCCTCACATTATTTTATGACACTGTATAACACTCAGAAGCTGGTAGACTGTCCATATGACATTGTTCGAACCCAAGGACTTGGTCAGATCCTTTTCATCATGCCCTGACGTGTAAATTTAGACAATTAGAAATGTTGTTCTAGGAGGAAGTTGCCAGCATTGAGCCCCCTTGCCACTTCTTTGCAATTTTATGGCAGTTTATTTTCTTGCAAGCAGAGAAAGAAGTGTTGGCTTCTGAGCAACGTTGCTCCCCCAGGACTACGGGTTAAGGTGAAAAAAAATGACTTGTCTTACTCTGTTAGGATCAATTTTAACCACAAAGTCCCTCTCGGCTTCTCTTTTCTCCCTTGACCTAATAATGGAGATTTTTGTGATGTGAAACCGCAGGACTGCATTCCTGAGAGAGGGGCGGCTGCTCCTCTCCTTCCATCACCAAAGGGATGCAGATCCAGAAAGACTACTCTTCACTTTGCTGAATACCGTTGCATCTGAGATGGTTTAATATTTTGGGCTATGGTGAGGTGGGCCGAAAGGAACCAAAATGCCTTCAATAAAAAAATCTAAGGTATAGGGTTGCCTTTTTAAAAAGTGAAAGCTTTACTGTACTACACACTGATTAGAGTGAGGGCTTTTTGTTTGCTTAAGTCCCTGCTCACCTTAAACCTGTATGGTTATACTGTCCTGTTGGGTCCCAAACTCTGCTCCTTGGAAGACAAGGTTTCCAAATACTACACTGATAATGGGCAAAAAGCATCAAACACCTGAATGCAGTTTGGAATAAATGGCTCTATAATATTAGGCTATATTTGCACCATACACCAGTGGTTCTGGATGTGCATCTGGCCAATGGGTAGCAAAGCAATGATTTGCATGGGTCTGCCCACTGTTCTGAAATGAGTTATAGCCATCTTATTTTTGGGATAGGTGATGAAATTAGACAACTGAATACCTTCTGTTTTTAGAAGGATTTACTGTGCTACACACTGATTAGAGTGAGTGCATATTAATTGATTCAGTTCTTTCCCACCATAACCTGTATGGTTATACTGTCCTAAAAGCAAATCAGAGATACAAAAAAAAAAGTTAGAATAGTTATTTAAGAATAATAGGCAGAAGTAGAACCTTCATGTCTGTACATTGCTGGTTTACAACACATAAACAGTCTAGAACAATTAATGGTTGCCAGCAGAGCCCCAAGTGTTGTGCAAGTTTTTACAAGCCCTGACTTTCCCCTGGCCATTCACTCCAGCTCAGTACGGCTGATTTCAGCTCTGCTTGTTCGGCTGAGCCGATGTGCAGAGGGACTTTGACTCAGCTGATCCAACATCTGGATCAGCTGAGCCGAAGCTCCGGCAGTTCACTCGCTGCCATTCGCCCCTATTCTCATAGGGGCCGAACGGCGAGCGGCATTCGGCTTGGCTATTCTGCTCGGTACCTCTGTGGTACCGTGCAGAATAGAAAATTAGTAAAAAGAGTGTGAAAAAAAGGTTGAAAAAATATTTTATAAATGTAAACAAATAGTAAAATTTAAAAATAAAAACTGCAGTGACAGTTAGCTCCCCCCCAAATGTTTCCTATTGGCCGGGACCTGCTAGACTCTTCTAGCAGGTCCCGGCCAATGAATAACAACTGGGCGAAGTCGGCTGTGACATCACGGCCGGCTCTGCCCAGTTGTTATTGTTTAATGACAGATCAGCGTCCCCATGTCATTTGGGGACGCTGATATGTCATTACAACTGGCCAGAGCCGGCTGGCTCCACCCAGTTGTCATTTCCAGGGAGAATGGCCGGCCTTCGGCAGGCCATTCACCCTGCTTTGTCTCACTTCGGCTATTGTGAATAACCCGTACAGCAGCCCTTCGGTTCAACTGAACCAAAGGGCTGAGGCGGCCAAAGCGAGCCGAAGGATCAGCCGAAGCTACGGCTGTATGCTTCGGCTCAATAGTGTATAACCCCACAAATGAATGTGGCCACCACATCTAAAGACTTGTTAGCTGCAATATATACAATTTTTGTTCTTGGGTTTAGATGTTCCCGTTTATAAACAAAGAAAAAGTCCAAGTGGTCCATTCAGTGGCGTCACAAGGGGCGTATCTGCCGCGAGGCAAACAAGGCGTTTGCCTGGAGCGGCAGATTCGCTGAGGGCGGCACCGGGCCAATCGCAGAAGGGTTACAGACCTGGATGTGATGCCCTCGCGATGCGGACGGCGTCTTGGGGTGGTGTGCAGACGGCGGGCGTCTTCGTTGTGTCATCGTTGGTAAGTATGTAAGCCCCGGCGGTCCGTGAATCATCGGCAGGTCAGTCCGGGTGGGGTACTGTCCACGAATCGGCGGGTCAGTCCCGGGGGTGTCCTCTAAAAAGTCAGGCACTCGGTCATGGACAGTGTCAGGAGAGAGGAGGGAACCCAGCTCCACTGCTGGTAAAATATTACTAAATAATATCTGCTCAGATAGAACAGGTAGTGGTGGAAATCTCCTCACATACTGTCTGTTTTACAGGTGTCAGACAGCAGGAAGTAAGGGGAAATCTTAACAAGGGGGACAGAGTCAGCAATGAAAATACATTTTCTAGTGGAGTGGAGAAGGGTTGCAACCTCTATCAGAACTGTACTGTGGTCTGTGTTCTCGTAAGGGATCTCACTTCCTCTCAGGATCTGAGTGAGGGTAAATCTGCCTAACAGGTACACAGGCAGCATTTAAGACTTGAGATAATAATCATCCCAACAGCTCAAAGACTACAGTTAAAACCCGACAGAGAATCCTCCCATTCTATCCAAAACTAAAAACTGTTGCCTCCAGCTTCTTTTTTTTTAACGTTAACCTTTCGAGTTATTGCTGACTGCATTTCAAAGAAAGTGGCAGCTGCCTGTCAGTCATTCCAATCCAATATCTTCACTGTTGTCTCAGTCCCTGACCTGTTACCAATACGCAGGGCAGATCATCTGACTTCTACTGCATACGTGTTTCAGGTTAGTAACTCAGAATGTATTTAAAGTCCAAGTTAAAAGCCACAGAAATACATATGCAGTCCAACATTGCCATAACTGGCTCCATTGTTATAGTCCTACCTCTACTTCTACGTTAGAGCATTTGGGCAGTGTCTTATTGCACAGTCCAAAAGGCAGCAGAATTGGACCCAGTACTTTCAGTAATCAGCAATAGTAGCAGACTTAGGCACGCCCACTCTAACTCTGCAAATACAAGATTGTGTGAGGAAATCTGTGCTGAGGGGCGTGGCTGCTACTTAGCTCTGTTGGTACAGGGCACTGGAGTGTAGGACAAGGAAGCAGCATTTTCTATGAGAGAAAAGCTGACATACTATGAGTATATTTACAGTAAAGGTACCATAAATAGAAAGGGGTGAAACTTTAATTAGGACTTCAGCCAGTGGCGACCAGCATGATGGCCAGGCAGATGACATACTCCAAAGGCAGCAATGGTAGGCTAAATATTGATCTTTTGACTGGTGTTTCTTTCATTCAAAACAGGGCTTGTTTGTCTGTAACGAATACACCTGCCTTGGGAATCTTATCTCTGCCATCTCGCCTTGGTCTTGTTGTCTTTGTTTGTTGCCAGCTTGTATTGCCAAAGTTTTTTTTTTCCAGTTATATAACATTCCAAATAAAAGTTTACTTTGCAAGGTTGTTATGTGACCGCTCAGCGAGTTCCCAGAATCCAAGTAAAAAAATCAACCCTGCATTTATTACGGGACACCGGTCACATTAATTATGGACATCTCCTGCCAGCCCTTCTGAATCCCCTCGTCATGACAGGGCAGCTGAGAATGTGGACCGGCAGGTCATGTGACTATACAGTAGCATTAAACACAGCTCTGGGGAGTTAGGTCGTGTTTAAAAGGCTACTTGATCTGTACTTTAAGCATTATTTTTGCTCCTGTTAAAAAAAAAGGGTAAAAAAAAAGAGCCACCGAACTGGAAACAACAAAACAACATGAAAGTAGAACTTCTGAACAGCAGGACCAGACAAAGGAGCCCGAGGGCCCTTGCTATGAATTTGTGATGAACAGACAGAAGGCTGCCCTGAGAGTAAGAGTGGGTGCAATGTCATTATTGTTAGTTTAAGTCATTTAGCATGGTTCACTTACCCTCTGAGAGGGCCTTTATTCAGTAGCTCTTTCTAACAAGCCCCTTTTGCTCTGGGCAGCTTGGCAGCAGAGCTCAGTAACAATAGCCGCTTTGAGTCTCAGGAGCGTTTCTCTTCCCATAATATTTAAGTCTGGGTGATTTCAGTAGAGATGGAGTTCAGTTTTTTTTTCATGGTAGTTTATAAAAAAAATAAATAAATGTGCTGTTACTTTGCATACGACTTTAAACTTTCATTGGTGGTAACTGGTCGACCCCAGGAAGGTGCTCAAGTTCAAAGAATGTTTTAAATGTAAGATGCAAGTAAATGCCTGCAGCACTTTTGCAGAATTCAGTCTTATAAGTGCTGTGCACACTGCCAAAACCACCAGCAGCCACTCTAGCCAAATAGTGGGAAGGCCTGTAAACTTGTCCCCAACCAGAGCCCATCACATGGCCAAATGCCAAAGCATTCGTCACATGAGGTATGCCAAAGGTAAAAATCAGAGTTTAAGCAGAGCTGTCTAATGGCCAGCTAACCAGCATTTTGGTCACATGAAGGACATTGGAGAGGAGACATGTTCACAGAATTCCAGGAGAAAGGTTAAAGTGACACTAAACTCAGGAGTTAACATGTAAAAATACATTCAATTACCTTTAACTGTTAACAACAATGGGGGGAATTTATCAAAAGTGGAGCAGGCAAAATCTGGAGCAGTTGTGCATAGTAACCAATCAGCTTCTCTTTTCAGTTTACTCAGGTAAGATTTGAAAATGAGAGAGAGAAGCTGATTGGTTGCAGTGCAAATCTGCTCCAGATTTTGTCTGCCCCAGTTTTGATCAATTCCCCCCAATGTATCTTATTTGTGTATCACTCGGCTGTAGATCCTCCAATCATCTCTGAATTGGTGCTGAAACTGTCCACTTCCTTCTGCAGGGGGGCTACTTGTGTTCCCCATGGTCCCTGTGTGTGTTGTAAAGTAGCCACCGCTCCAAGCTCACTCCCGGGATGGACTACAAACTCAATACAATTTAGTAAACTCAACATGAGATTGTAGTCCATCACAGGAGTGGGCATGGAGCGGTGACTACTTTACAACACACACAGGGATCATGGGGAACAGACGTAGCCCCCCTCCAGAAGGAAGGACAGTGTCAGCACCAATTCAGAGATGATTGGACGATCTACAGCCGAGTTATACACAAATAAGATACATTTTTATTAATAGTTAAGGTACTTGAATGTATTTTTAAGATTTAACTCCTGAGTTTAGTGTCACTTTAATATTTCCGACCTGCTCTGTTTTTTTCTACAGAATCAAAGGTACTATAAATCTACTTCCACTTTGACTAGTAGGTGTGGATAATAAATACACAACAAAGAAAGTTCCACTGTCATTTATATTATCTATGATATAATAGTTAACAAAATTGTTTTACTGTTAGCTACTAGTATTTGTAAAAACAATTTTTTATGAAGGGTCCAACCTGCCTAGTTAGTAATGTGCACACTTGATGTCAGGTATTTTAAGCATATCCCTGTCTATCAGCAATCGTGCTATTACTCTAAGTGAAACTGGAAATAAGGGCGACTTCCCTGACTTCACGCCACACACCATTGCCCACTGACAGTGTCCTTATAGAGTCAAGAAAATCCATCTTTAAAAGCGGACCTATATTTACAATCTAAAGTTTGGCTGTCTGAGAGAGATTCTACAGCATCGTTTATTGTGAAAGAGTATATAATATCTGAAGTGCCTATATGACAGCCAAGGCACCGTTCATTCATCTGGCCTTGTGGGTGCCTATCAGGTCTTCGACATCACCAGAGGCATACATATCCTCTTCACTGTGGCTTATGATAACTGGATTATCTTGATGATCTGGTTACTTTTTCTAACTGGACTTGCTGTATTTTTCTTGAAGACGTTTCACTGGTCTCCCAACTAGCTTTCTCAATTCAGAATGACTTGTACAAACAATTATCTGAAATATGGCGAATGTTGCTCCAATCCACATAATCTGTTAGTCACAACCAGGTGTTTATTGCATTTGCATAATTGCAGTCTGGGAGGTGTTATTAACCTGCCCAGAGAGAGGTGTTAAAACAGCATTGTATGTGGCAGACAATAGATGTCTCACAAGCAAACCACCACCACCTGTATTCGAGCTAGGATTTCTCCAGAGGCTGGTGAAGAGGTAGATTGGCTCATAGTTCTGACATCAACACCAATTGGCAGAGGCATGGGACCAGTGGCGCGTCTCCTCTTTTTTCTTGTGTAAGTGACCACTCTAGAGAAGTGGAGACGTGTTCTCTGGAGTGACGAATCACAGTTCTCTGTCTGGCAATCCGATGGACGTGTCTGGGTTTGGCAGTTGCCAGGAGTGTAGTGTAGTTTCTAATACACTTCCTATTTAGAGAATATCCAGAAAATAATTCCTATTTACTTTCAGACATTTTTATATCTATCTTTTGCATAAAGCAATAATAAAAAGATTTGTTTCTTTTAACATTTGATATGTAAAATAAATCAATCTAATAGGGAGTGAAATTTGCAAACACTGTAAATGTGATGCCTTTTTTGCCTAACATGACAACTAACATAGTTTTGCTGAGCAAAGTTACATAATTATATTTCTGTGGAGGCGTGGGAACATTGATGTACATACAGTAGTTATAACTGGCTTGGATAGCTCTTTCACATCATCCAATTTTTTTTCCATTGTATATTTACTGGTAGGTGAGAGCGGTTCCGCTCATTTTGCTGTGTGTCCATAGTTAACACAAGGCCAAGGATTCATGGCTTATTTAGCATACCCATAGCACAGAGGAGTCGGCCTGAAGATGATGACAGGCAGAGAATGATGTTATATATAGTGTGTGAGGAGTTTCCTTACGGTTCACTGGCTCTCAGCTGATCCAGAGGGAAGAGAATATTAAACACTGCAAAGTACTGCTTACTAGAGCTATATAAACACAGGCCGCCGCAGTTTACATAGCTGTCAAGAAGTCTTCAGACTGACGCTGAATAGTTACACGGGCCAATGTAATTCAGACATTGACCACAAGATACCCGATATGTCCATGTTTAAAGGCACTTTTCTTTTCACAAGTTTGCTTAATTCACTTCCTTTGATCAAAATATACCTGCTATATATAATTTGAGGAAGCCATTTTGTTTGCTGAGTAAATATTTCAGAGAATTCAGTTCTGTTAGTCCTTTCTCTCTGGCACAATACATTTTATTAAGGGCAAAAAGATGTAGTGTAGGCAGCAGAATTCTTTTAAATCTGACTTGTAGGCAGTTTTAATAAAATGCTGCAAAATGCAAAATTAATCAAAACAGAAGATAAATCCTTGCCATCCAGGCACTAAACTAAACAGACAGTACTCCTCTCTAACAGGTGGTGAGCTTCTCCCAGCCACCTCACAAAACAAAAGCTTTTCCAGCAAACTTTTACTTACAAAATTGCTTTTCCCCAAAATGTAGCTCTCTCAGAAGGCTTTCTGAGTCCCAGGCCAGAGCACCCATCTTGTTCCAGCCCTCCACTTTTATCTTACCTGGACAACCAATCACAGGTAAGAGACAAAACCCGATCTGAATCACCCAAAGTCATTCTAAAAGCTTGGTCTGGACCCAAGCTTGGGTTCCCACATATAAAAGAAACCGACGGGAAATGTATCGTCCCTCGATGATTTTCCCTTTCATTATGTCTCAATGTGTAGATGCCATCAACTTGTTGGGGAAATGTCCAAAGTGAGGGAAAATGTCATCTTAGACAGTTGTACCTGGAACTGGTGTCCCTGTTGGAAGATCTACTCTTACCATCTGGAGTAGTACAGTACAGATGTTCTGTACTCTAAAATGTTGGATTTGTCATCACATTGTTTACCAGAGATTGTGGTCACCAGCTGGGACACAGACAGAAATAAATACCTGAGAGTGTTTTTAACACTTTCCTACTCTATCCAAAAAAGACAACAGTTTGCATTACAAAAACTATAAGTTCCTGCTTAGTTCTACAACGCAGTGACTGTGCTTACGTACATGATTTTTTACAAAAACCTTAATCCATGTATGTGTGGATTGGCCTCATCTTTGCCACCCCATCACTATTTGTTTAAATGCTGTTGGGCAGAATGATCATTTTGGAATATGTATACAGCTATTCCTCACTTAACGACCGAGTTCCGTTCCTACGATTAGGTCGTTAAACGAGGAACTGTATACAGTACTGTACTGTAGTGTTGGAGATAAACAGTACTGTACAATGTATTGTAAATCTGTAGATACAGTACCTACCGAGAATAGTAGCGGAGAACAGAGTACAGTACTGTATGCAAGGTGGAATCGGTGAGGCACCGCACTGACGCTGCCACATTCCCGCACATACTGTCGTAGAGGTCAGAGAGCTGGTCATAAGTGCGAGCGGTCGCTAAAACAGGTAGGTCGTTAAGTGAGGAATAGCTGTATTACATTTTCATGCATCAGGCGAGCTGTAAACTTTTGCACCTTTTTTCCACACCGTAACTAACCAGTACCATGACTTCCACCAATCATTAGGTTGCAATGCGGTTTGTCTGTACCTATTTGTTGTCTATGTACTGTTAGTTGGAACATCAAAGGTAGAGCATGGTTGGTTTCAGCAGGCCCTACTGATGCCTTTTTCCATTCCCGTTTTGCATGTAGTATCCTGTATGGCAGAGGAATTGAGGTCAGTAAATGGCCTTAGCTGACCAGTCAATGTAATGTAGCTAGCCCTCTGAGAGGCACTTTAACAAGCCCTTCAGGCTCACTTCTCCATCTGGCCAGCAGAGCACACAGGTCACGTGAAGAGACATCTGCTGTCCAGATGTGGGGCAAGATACTAGCATTTATCCAGCTGCTCCGAAATGTTCAGCCCATGGCTAATCCTATTTCTCCATCCTCGGAGCTTAGTAAATTGTTGGAGATCCGTAGCTCGCATTCCTCCAGCTTGGACCATAGTACCTACTTATATTATAGATAATTCATCCTGACTCTCATGATTCAGCGGCATTTTGAGAAGGGTTTCTTTTTTTCATGGTCTTGACCATCTAGATGGTGCTGTTTCAAATTTTTGCGTTCATTCTTTAAAAATAAATATCATGTAACATAAGACTTTTTCCTCCCTATTCTAAATCTTATACAAAGGTAATCATTGAATCCAATTATATATTGATTACAAATGTTTAAAGTGTATGGATAGCCAAAATTTGTTTTTAGTTTTTGATATAGATTAGAGAAGGGTTAAAAACCATCAGGTTATTTTTTGCTGTTTGCCTACCCTTGGGGTAATTTCCTGTCACTTCCTGTCCCAAAGATGAACCAAGAAGTTAGGAAAAATCCCCCAAAGTGAGGGGAGCTCCCTTTTTAAACAATGCTGTGTAAATTGTTGGCACTATAAATACCTGTAATAAATAAATAAATAAAATTGTCCTCAGTGGAGGAGTTAATTTTACCTTTTTTTCTTGGGACAACCTTACAATTTTGGATATCCCATAACTTTCTGTTTCATTGACAGTGATGACCATTACAACCGAGTGATAAATATGCCCTATGGGGACCCAGAAGGTGAAACCATTACCCACTCTTTCCAACACATGCACTTTACACACACTTGAAATGCACCTTCCAATGCAGCTAGTTTTAGTACTTAAATCTTTATAGATATTAGCTTCTGTAGATTTCTGCACGTCAGGACTGGAAAATTGAGGGCTATTGGTCTGAGCAATGCAGACCTTATATTACTGCACTTATACTGAAAACTTTCTGAGAGGAGAAGTTTATTGACCCCATCATTGTGGTGATGTTCCTTGATTGGTCATTCTGTAGGTCTCGGGCAAGTAGGTGATCAAGCAGTATTGATTATGTGCAATGGAGGAAAACAAGGGTCACTGGCCTGGCTAGGATGTCTAAGGCCTGGTTCATACCTAGGCGTTTTATCGTGCGGATTCAGTCAAGCGATAACGCGCAAAACACAAAAACCCATACAAGTCAATGGCAATAGTTCACACCTTAGCGCAGGGGTAGCCAAACTGCGGCCCTCCAGCTGTGGTGGTACTACAAATCACGCGAGGCATTGCAAGATTCTCACAGCCACAGACATGACTGCCGGAGAGAGATGCATCATGGGATTTGTTGTTTCACCACAGCTGGAGGGCCGGAGTTTGGCTACCTCTGCCTTAGTGTTTCGTCTCGCGCGTGATATCGCCTGTTTTGCAAAAAGATGCACAAGCTATTTTCAGGTGGATGCCCTGCGGTTTTGGTCCCATGGACACCCCTGTGCATTGAGTACCGTGCAATTTGCGTGACGTGATTTTTAAAAGCAAAATTGCAAATAAACAGTGCGACAAATGTGCGAAAGCATCTCAAAAACGTTTTTTTTTTGAGTAGTCAAGAAAGCTATAAGGCTTGTTTGCTGGTTTTAGCACTATCCCCTGTAGTCCTGGGAGAGGGAGGTTGCACAGAATGGTGCAATGATATAATACAATCCACTCCAGAAGCACGGCACAATTAGTAGGTCGATTCCTAGAGGCAAAAAAAAGGCAATGGATGATTTTCGTTTTTCCCATCATCAGCAAAGTACAGTCATTTCATATAAGCTTATTTACACAATGACAATATTCCAAGCTTGGTAAGGACCAGTAAAACAAGCAAATGTTCTCTATAAACAAGGTGATTCTAGAGGTAGGTATTTTACCTCCTCATGCATTTTTTGCCCTTCCCTTTTAGATTGTAAGCCCTCAGGGGCAGGGCTCTCCTTACCATCTTGTCTTAAATTGTATTGTGATTGTAATGTCTTCCTTATATTGTAAAGCGCTGCGCAAACTGTTGGCGCCATATAAATCCTGTATACTAATAATAACAATAACAATAATCTTCTGGGTGCCAAAGATTCTGTGCCTACAGGATCCAGTGACGAAACTTCATCTCTAGTCAAAACCTGGACAAATATGACTGCCAGAAACTATGTAATAGTCAGAGTGAAGGTAGATTAAGCGGACTTTCTAGTTCAAGCTCTGTTTTAGTGTTTCTTGTATACAGGTCTAGCATGGCACTGGCTGGTTTAATGAATAGAAAACAATTTCACTATATATTCATAGAAATTACTGACCCCCCCCCCCCCCCCCCCACCCTCCTCCCCCAGTCCCGCTCGCCGTACCCCCCCCCCCCCCCCCTTCTCAGAGACCTGGCAACATTCCCAAAAGAATTGTCGTCACTTTTCCAGTACGTGTTTTCACTTAGGAATACAGTTTAATAGCTCCTCTTATTAAAGTTTCCTCGTGCTATTATTAAAAAGAATTGCGCTGGGATTGTTAACTACGTCTCCACAGCAATTTTCAAAAACTTTGTCTTGAGCAACAATGATTTTGGCTCCAGACTAAAAAAATATGCGAAGATTGTGAAACGTATGTTGTGGTACAACGTCTTGAATTTGGAACATTTCATCTGTGTTTTCTTTGCTTGTACACATTTTGGCAAATTAACACGTTTAAATCCACATACTTTTTCATTTTTTATGATGTGCATTACTGTGCTGTGGTTAAAGGAGTGCTGTAGGCAAAACACGAAATTCACTTAAATAAAAAGAAAAATAGCCATTTGCAGATTGTGCGATCAACGCTGGTAATCATTTCAGCTGGTTGGAATTGGTTATGAGGGTAAGGAATTGTGCATATTAAAATACTCCCATGCATGCTGGCTGGACCTTAGTGTCAGATGCTGGAGGAAAAGCATTTTGGTGTGTATTTATACGCATACGGCGTATGTATGTAGACTAATTCTATTGGCTAGAATATTCAAGTAACACTAAACTCACATCTTAAAATAGTTACAAGTTACATCTTAAAAATAAATTCAGGTACATTAACTATCAATAAAAATTAGGGCTGCGGAAATTAACGATTAATCCCTCGATTAATTGTACATTTTTTATTATTTTGATCGGTACTCACCTCTCCGCCGGCTTCCGGGTCTTCCGGGAGTTCCTAGGAGATCCGGTGACGTCACGGACATCGACGTCACCGGACTCCTCCCCCCTTCCCCAAGTGGCTCTGTCGGCTAACGAAAGGAAGGGGGGAGGAGTCCGGTGACGTCGATGTCCGTCCAGGCTAACGAAGGGAAGGGGGAGGAGTCCGGGGACGACGATACCCCCCCCCCCCTTCCCTTTGTTAGCCGACGTAGCCTGAGGCCCCACCTGTTATTCCACATGCCTCACCAGTCAGGCCTCTTCCTCTGGCTATCTCTGAGGTTACCTTCATTAATGCTCACGATGTGGATAATCTAGGCATCATCTCCAAGTGCAAATTGGATAATTTGCCACCACATATCCTTATGACTGCACCATCACTGTGTCTAGAGGATGGGTTTCTCTCCCAGAGACCAAGGCCATGTCTGAATACATCACTAAGAGTCTCCAAAAAGGCTTTATCTGCAAGTCTACTTCTTCTGCTGGGGCTGGGTTCTCCTTCATAGAGAGAACCCAGCCCCAGTTTACAAACTTCAATCAGCCTGTGTGCCTGTGTGCTGTCCATATTGGCACACAGGCTGATTGAAGTTTGTAAACTGATGTATCCTTGAACTACTAATTTATGCTTCTAATTGATCTACCATTGTGAGTACCTTTGCACTCTATTTTGCTATTTTTAAACAATAAAGAACCATCTGCACTAGGGTGGGCGCCCTTCTCTTTCTTTTTGTCTTCCAGTTATACAGTTCCCTTGGCTGTATAATAATGGCTTATAATTAATCGAAATTAATCGATAAAAAATTTTTTTGATTAATCGAACACAAAAATTGTAATCATTACCAACCCTAATAAAAATGTATCTTATTTGTGTATCACTCGGCTGTAGATCGTCCAATCATCTCTGAATTGGTGCTGACACTGTCCTTCCTTCTGGAGGGGGGCTACGTCTGTTCCCCATGGTCCCTGTGTGTGTTATAAAGTACCGTGTTTCCCCGAAAATAAGACACTGTCTTATATTTTTTTGGCTCAAAAAAACACACTAGGTCTTACTTTCGGGGTAGGTCTTATTTTTTTTTTTTTTTTT
>NW_017306644.1:312653-336975 GCF_000935625.1 Nanorana parkeri | reverse complement strand
TTTTTTTTTTTTTTTTTATGTACAACAATCCGCACTTATTCATGTACAAAAATATGGTGATCAGGGCAATCAGGGGCCGTACCTTTCCAAGAGCAAATTGCTAACCAATCGCTGCACAGAATGAGCGAAGCGCACTTTCACTATCGATTCCTCACAGGAGGCGTGCATTTGATATCACTCCGCCTGTGACAGGAGCCGGCGCTATAGAGGAAACATCGGCTTATGCGGCTCTACTCCCTCCAGTGCCGCCTCGCTTCCTCTAGCGCTGGCTTCGTTGGCACCGCTGATTTCTCTCCCGCCTCTCCCGCGGCTCTTCAAGTTCCCCCTTATGCCACCACCTGCCTTGGGAATGGTCACAACTAGGTCTTATTTTCGGGGTTGGTCTTATATTTTAGCAATTCCCAAAAATAGTACTTGGTCTTATTTTCAGGGTAGGTCTTATTTTCGGGGAAACCGGGTAGTCACCGCTCCAACTCGCTCCTGTGATGGACTACAATCTCAATACAAATTAGGAGCCTAAACATGAAATTGTAGTCCCTCTTAGTGCCCATGCCCCTCTCCTAGAAGATCTGAACGTGGTATTATGTGTCATTTTTGGCTTTTTTATTAAGTATTATAAAACATTTGTGACACATTCCTTTTAAATAGTTCCAATTTAACTGCAAGTTTGCAGTGTTGTAAGTGCCGTCTCAGTATACACAAACATTACTGATAGATCTACAGTATATTACGTGATATTTTCATCGTTGTTGCATCGATATTATATTTTTAAGCAAATCCAACAAAAAAATTGACATTTCATTTCATTTTGCTCCCAACATGCATGGTACTTTTCCTGGATGTGAAGAGGTCAAGTCTGCTTTTCTCCACGCCATAATTCCTGGAGTCCTGGGGCTTGGAATGCAGGTGGAATTACCTTGTCTACCAGTTTGCAGACGTCCTCTCTTCTTACTGGTCATAACATATAGATTGCTTGTCCCAAGCCAAAGCCTTGCTGAGCCCTGAAATTCGTAGACACTTCAATAACCACATTTTATTAAAGACAGTGAGGCATTATCTGGTGTTCAGTGCACATTCAGTATAATAGTGGCAGGCAAAATGACATGTTTTCATTCTGTTCTAATGATTTATGACTAAGAAAGCAAAGTTGGAGAGAGCGATGCTTGTGTTGGCCGTCGGCCAATGTAGCATCGAAACATTATAGTGAAGGAGTGTTACAGCAAAGTCATACTCTACAAACCGGTGTCTTCTGGTACCAGAAGTCTGCAACATGGAGAGAACATTTTTACTTAATCCTTCAAAAATACCTCCCAAAATATAAGGAGTATGCTCAGGATTCACAGAGACTACAGATATTTATCAATAACAGTTTTGATAAAAGCTTACAGGGTTATTTACATAAGGGTGAAGAGTTTGGAGAAGCAAACAATCTAGGACAACATAGCTAATTTGGAGAAATTCTCCAATTCGGATCACTTTCCAGTTCAGCTATGTTGTCCTAGATTGTTCACTTCTCCGGCCTTCTCCAAACTCTTCACCCTTTAGTGAATAACCCCATTAGTGTTATTCAGAAGTATTGTTTTTACATCAGCAGAGCATAGCTGAGAAATCTCATCTGTATTCTCAGGAGATCTAAGGGAAAGGGACTTTCCTCCTCTGAGATTATGTGCATGGTCACATCTCCTAGTCACAGGAAGTAAAAAGAGATATCTTCATCTTCGTAAAAAATGGCTGTGAGAAGAATGGGGAGGAAAACAAATACCCTAAACTCCTCGTTATCCGGCATCCACGGGGATTAGTAGATTCTGGACAAATGTAATGTCTGGTTGCTTGAGAGTTACTAATAAAAATAGGTCTAAGTAATGCCAGGGGCGTCCCGAGGCCAGGTGTCTCCCGGAGCAAAGACCGCCGTGACGTCATCGTGCATGCGCGGTCATATAATTGACGCCTGTCTGTGACCATCTTTGTAACGGGCGCCGGCAGAGAGAGGTGGGGCCGTTCACCCGGCTGGATGAGGTATGCCGCCGGGTCCCCTCCTCTCTCCTGACACTGTCGGGCTCTCAGTCCTTGACCTAGTGCCTGATTTTTTAGAGGGGGTGACACCAAAATCACTATCAGTCATTTTGTTGTCACCCCTCCAATGGTATCACCCAGGTGTGCCCCTTGTGACGCCACTGTCTAAAGCCATACCCCATATTATACCATACCATAACATAAACTCTGTATTGACTTTATATTAATATTGAAATGTAGTAATCAAAAGCAAAGTAAGACAAATAGACACACTTAAAACAAATTAAGACAAATTGGCACACTATCATTTCCAAGATAATGCATGCCACAGATCAGCAGAACAGTGAGTACACAGGGGAATTTTTTTTCTGGTGAGATGAGAGTTCTTGTTAGTTGAATACCGGATAACAGAGAGTTTACTGTATAAGGTATGTAAACCAATAAAAAGCCAGAAATGATGTAAAAGTATGTGTTTGTAGATTGCCATTACCAAACATTCCTAAAGGTGTCTTTATTGTCAGTTCAAAGATGTGGATAACGCTCCGCTTTAATACTGTGCAAATGTGGGGTAAAGGAGCTAAGGATTACAAGTTCAGTTACAATCTACAGCAACAACAAAATAAACAAAGTGCATAAACCAAAACTGGAAGTCTTTCACAGCGGTTATTGGCATACAAATATTACATGACTGCTTTGGTTGATTCTGCTCAGAAAGTGTTCTGCTTTGAGTTTGTCTGTTCCCTTTCGACTTTCCAGTTTTAAAGGGAATGTGTATTGTTTTTTTGCATAATCTATTTATTTAGGTCAGGACTACATTTTTATTTACTTATGTATTGATTTATTTTTTATTTATTTTGTCTGATGAATTTGTAATATTTTAAAGGAGAACTATGATTTTCACTCACCTCATAGTTCTAGCCGACCTGTGATTGGGTGACGGGAGGACGCTAGTTTGTGTCCTCCCGTTACCCTAAGGAGAACTATGGGGAAAAGACTTAACCCCATAATTCTCCTTTAATTTCAGTTGTATAGAAATACATAAGACACAATAGTAGTATCAATATAACAACTTCAACAGAACAAAGAGAAAATACAGAGGCAGGCAAAATTGCTTACATCCATAGTAATATTAAAGTCACATTTGCATTGTAGCATATACACAGTATTAGTGTGAAAAATCAGTTAGGGATAGTCCCAAGGGTCCCAAGCAATGTGTACTTGTATTTGTAGAAATGCCCTGATACATAGTGCCAATGCCGGCGCTAAACATTTTTTTATAGATTTGGCTAGCTGAGGTCCGCGCTTGCTGGGGACCTCAGGCAGCCTGCTGGGGACCTTGTGTGGCAGCTATCCATGACAGTGCTGGTCTGGCCATACATTTCCTTCTCCTTCTTCCTGAGCATAGCCCTGGAAAGCCCACCCACCTGTACAGCCCTGGAGAGCCTGGCACGCGGCATCCTATTGGTACAACCATGGAGAGCCGCACTTGCAGCCCTGGTGACATCCAAACACAGCCCTGGAGAGCCGGTGCCTAGAAGAAGCCAAGCACAGCCCTGGTGAGACAAAACACGGCCCTGGGGAGACCTGCATGCAGCCTGGGTGACACCCAAATGCAGCCCTGGTGAGAAGCGAATGCAGCCCTGGTGAGAAGCGAACACAAGCTGGTTGAGACCCAAACGCAGCGTTGGTAAGACGCCGGGCGCAGGCCTGGTAAGAAGTGAATGCAGCCCTGGTGAGACCCACATGAGGCCTGGTGACACCCAAACGCAGCCCTGGTGAGATCCAAATGCAACCCTGGTGAGACCCACATGCAGCCCTGGTGAGACCCTAACACAGCCCTGGCGAGACTCACATGCAGCCCTGGTGAAAAGCGAATGCAGCCCTGGTGAGGCGAATACAGCGCTGGTGAGGCGGCACGCAGCCCTGGTGACACCCAAACGCAGCCCTGGAGAGACCCAAATGCAGCCCTGGTGAGGCCTGGATGCAGCCCTGGTGAACGCCCTCAGACACACTGCTGCACTTTTGGGTGACCCTCGCAGCCCTTCTGGAGCCTGCCATACCCATATGAAAGCAGGTAAGTACACCTTTATACTGCGTCTGCCTATTGTTCAAATCTCAGCAATCCATGATTGCTGGTTGCCATTCTTCACTGCTGAATAATCATGGATTGATGGGCTCTGTAGTCCTTTATAGCTGGTTGCCATTCCCCATTGCTGAATTATCATGGATTGATGGGCTCTGTAGTCCTCTATAGCTGGTTGCCATTCCCCATTGCAGAAAAATCATGGTTTGAGTTACAGTTCTTCATAATTATAAAGAAACTGCCCTAAAATCATTAGTCTGTATTGTTTTAAAAAAAATGTCACTTGCCCCTTAAAGAAAAAGTATCGGTAATTGGTATCGGCAAGTACCTGATGGAAAGTACTTGTACTTGGTCTTGAAAAAATAGCATTGTTGCATCCCTAGAATGTACTAAATATTTCTTCATAAAACAAATAATAATAAATTAAAAAATAATATTGAAGCAGAACTAAAGTATTTACCACAAACACTCAAAATTTCAAGCTACAAATTGTGTATGCATATTGCACATTCTTGCTAATCTGTGCTATCTTTGGCATTATCCATATTTCATACTATCCATATGCCATATGACCTTTTCTGTTCTTCAGCATTAGTGGAAGAGATGAAGGGGATGTGATGTATTCATTGCCTCACAGGAAGTTCTCTGTAGTAACTTTTTTTTATTTTTGTACTAGAAACCAGGCACCTAACAGGGCAGTTCTATTAAAACTCAATCCTTCCTCTTGCCTGTTCTTTTTTAAACCATTTGTTACTTGTTTTAAAAATGCAGCTGTCAGCAAATGGGAAGGGAGAACACAGGACAGGACTGAAAAGAGCCACGCTGTTTTGTGCGGTAAGAGTTTCTATCCTTTCTGCAAATACAGCAACATAATGACATACTAAGAGGAAGGTGTGGCAAGCCTATGACTTCTGAGCTGCGACGCTTGCAGAGCTCAAGCCAGGAGGTCATAAAAAAATCCCAGGTCCCGCACTGTGCTTGTACAGTTGCGGGAAGACCTTCTGAAAAAGACATAGTTTTGCAAGTGTGTATGTATACACTATTTTATCTTGCCGTTTCAATGTTTGCATTAAAAAAAAATAGTTCTACTTTAGAGTAAAATGTACGCACAGATGAGCAATGGATGACCCTGAACCATAGCTGAGCCCTTATATTTCTTAATTTTTCTAAAAAGTAAAACTGGCCACCCACGCTATAAATTTCTCTAGTTAAAGGATTATTAAACACTCATTTGTTTTTGCATATATCTACTGCTAGCAAGCATTAAAAAATTTTTTTTTGAAAGGGTTAATACTCACCTGTGTCTCCACCGCGCGCTCCCGTCCGAACATCTGAAAATTTCTCGGGCGGCCGCAAAGGATCTTGGGGCGGGCGCATGCGCAGTTCAGATGTTCGGCCGGGAGACGAGGAGAGACACTAGATAAGTCTATGGAGCAGCATGCACCCGCACAGACTCCATGGGACATGAGCGAAGAGTAGGACAGAGGAGTCAGCGCTGGATCGGAGACACGCAGCAGCGCTGGAGGGACAGCTAAAAACTACAGGAAAGAAGAAGATCGGATTAAGAGACATCATTTAAGGTAAGTCTTTACTTTAGCACTGTGGGGGGGAGGGGGGGGGACTTTAGCCTTTAATGTCACTTTAAGCCCCGAGGGGCTGAGCAAGGGAATTTCATTGACTTCCCCTTCCACACTAAACAGCATGAATAGAAGAATCCCCACTGCTGGCTATTGTATTCAGCAGACACTGCTCCAGCGGCTCCTAAATCCTCGAACAGCTCCTGCATCTAATTGGACACAGTCACTGTTTCGGCCAAGAGGTTTCAGATGGGCTCCTTAGACAAAAGTTGTTCAAAACTCCCAAAAAATGATAGACCTCAGATGCAGGCATGCATGTAGCAAATAGCTACGTTCTAAGGAAAGGATCGCATTTCATTAAGACTTTTTATTGGCCATTGCTATGGGGATCTTGGGATTGGTTGGTCTTTAATACATTTCAAGAAGGATTTGATTTTATTAAAAGAATAATGGTAATGCTGGCCATGCATGTTAATTAAAATGAAACGTGCATTTTGTCATCAAGAAAAACAACACTTTGAGTATTCTCCAATTCACCAGGTAGATGAAGTTACATGATTCCACCAAGTTTTAGGGTTAGGGTTTTAGTATCTGGAACTTAAAACATAATCCTAAATTTAGTCTGCAGCCATGTTGAATATATAAATGGACGGTCCAAGCACAGGACAGTGTCTAGAGCTTCAACTCCAAGAATGGAAGTTGGAGAGTGTGAGATATAAATGAAAGGCACCAAAACCACTGAGTTTCCACTTCTGAATTTTTGGTATTGGCAGAGCAACTTTAAAATGTAAAAAATAGTTTTTTTGCATTGTTTCATCAGCTTTATGTATTTGCTACATACCTGAACGGTTCACTTTTTCAGCTGTTTTATGTTTGGTTGGCAAAGATTGCTTTTGCAAACCGTTGTTCTTTGCAACCTCATCTTGAACACAATATATATATGAACACAATATATAATTTACGATTCATATGACTGAAAGCTTTGGATGACCCTTATGAAAGGGCTTTTTCTTTACCCCACCTTGTATCTTTCCTGGGGACTTCACAGCCTACACAATATTGGCTGAGTCAGCGTTGTGCTCTGCTAACAATGCAACGTGATATGCGGTGAATAAAACATGTCATAGCCCAATTTAGTGGGAATTTGTAACGTTAACCATCAAGAAGAAGAAAGAATTGTTGCCTATGCCAAAAATTCTCAAACGGGATTAGTCAACATAATGTCCTTATTTTTCTAGAGAGCAGCAAAGGCGCTGAACGCCGCAGCAAAATACAACGTCCCTTCTCTCACAATGCCGATGAATAAGTCATGAATGAGAAGTTATTTTAGCGCTTTCTTCCAAGTCGTCTTTGGAAAACAAGAAAACAATCGTATAAACCTCCGACTGTTTGTAGAAGATCAGGAAACAGATAAACCACAGAGGGAGAGGAATTTCACCCACCGTGGATGGCTGGGATTAGAAGCATAATAGACAGGCAACAAGATAAAGAACAATGTTTGCTAACATTGAATTAATGTGCAAATTTGGACTAAACCATAGCAACCAACCGACACTTGCTGCCACATTCATGGAACCCGTGCGCACAAGCTTCATCTGGACAGTATACTCAGTGCTCAGGTTTTGACTTTCCCATGCACCCAGTAAGGGGGAAGGGGGAAGACATTAAAGAGAAACCATAGTTAGGTGCAGTAGACAGTGCAGCTGTGTTTATTTTAGAGTTCCCTATGGTGAAGGGAACACTTTGCAGATTGGTAGTGTGGCTATGCAGCCTGCCTCTGGTGTCATTAAAGTGTAAGTGAAGCCCAAACTTTTTTTTTTGTTTTGAATAGTGGGCAAAGATTAGAATACCCGCTGTCTGTGTCCCCGTTAATGAGACTCCTTCTATCCATATGTCCTGGTGACTGTTATCAGTGAAAGAAAATCCCCCATTTTCGGTTGTCACCAGAACAGGAATATATGGGAAATCTTCCGTTAAGGACATTTTGGTGACCCTGCTGACCACCAGGAATCTCCCTCACTTTGGAGGCATTTCCTCTAACTTCCTCTCCTGGCTATCAGACAGGAAGTGAAGGGAAATCTCCTCAATGGGACACAGATTGAAAAAAACCCCAAAACAACTGACAGGAGTTATAGTCTTCCCTAACTCTATCCAAAACTGAAAAAAGTTTTTGCTTCAGTCTATCGCAGGCATTATTAAAGCAAGCTGGGTATTTTGATTTTTGTATGAATGGGGAGTAGGCTTGAGCCTTTGCTGTATGTTTTGATTGCACTCTGCCTTCAACTATGAAATTCACTTGCAACGAGTATAAAGGTACCGAAAGACGTCTTCATTAGTCATCTGCATTGATAACAGGACTAGGTGACGACCAGTTGTCTGTAAACTCCCACAACAGACTTACAACCCCAATGTTGCCTGCATCTGTAACGCCGCCGGAATGCGTTCCCCTGTGTCAGCGGCGGCTTCCTTGCGTTCCACTGTGGAACGCGGAAGCCGCTCGGGGTTACTCGTGACGCAGCGGCTGCGTTCCACGCTGGAACGCGGAAGTCGTGCAATACGAACCGTGGCTCCTCCACTCGCCCAGGCACTATTTAAGAGCGTCGGAGAGGCAACATGGCATTCCGAAATTGAGGTTAGAACGCCTGTTGCCTCCTGAACCTGCTACCTGTACCAAAGAAGCCCTTGGACCTGCTGCCACCCCGCTGTGCATTGGATGCCCTTTGCTCTGCAACTCTTCGCTGCAACCACCTGGTCACTAACCGCAAGTACTGCTCCTATTGGAGCACATCTCACTGCAATACAAATCCTCATTGTTGAATGGACTGTCTATGTTAGGTGGTAACCACATCCAGGGATTCCTTTAGCAACCTTCAGTTATCATTTAGTTTGTGCCTTTTTGTCAATACTCAGGTTATGAATTAAATAACCGTTGTTTGATACCATACCTTTTGCTTTGGCTGTGATGACTGAGTCTCAAACTCGCCGTTCAGATTGCGAGTGACGTCTGAGACCCAACCCTGAGTAGCCTTTTTGCCTAAATACCCCTCCGCAGTTGTGATCCCAAATAAGTGAAGTTCATGTGAGCGTGACAGCATCAGCCTGGGGAGCCTGAAGAATATTTTACACTGCTGTTTTACGTTGACATTCATATCACTTAAATGGTCAGTCCACCAAAAGCATATCTCCAGGTTCCAATGGATTTTGGAGAATTAAACCACACTGCGATTTAATACATCTCAGACAGACACAGGTGGTGAGATACATACACTTGAGATCCCAGTTTTTCATACCTGCTGCTGACTATGCAAGGAACACCCATTCTCCCTGCTGGATTTTTAATTTATATTATTTGGGAGGTATTTAGAGAAATGGGAACAACCCAAGATGGCCTGGAACACCCCAAATTCCAAGGTGATATGGGACTGGTGCCTGGAGCAAGGAAACTGAATAATAGAGTAAGGAAGCCATGAGTGATTCATTCCGCTACAATTTGGCGCTGAAGTTGCTAGAGGGCCAGACCATTATAAATAGGGAATCAGGTTGTTTACCAGGACAGTAGAAGTGATTTGTTTCTGAAGATACGGGGAAACAACGCGATTTAACAGCCTTTGGACGTGGGATGATTGTTGGCGCTCGGAGCCATGGAGCGAGTATCAGCAAAACAGCAGAATTCGTTAAATGTTCAATAGGGGCTCATTATTAAAGTGTTTAAAGACCGGACTGTCAGCCGAAAATCTGGGTCTGAAAGTGCGAATTGTGGCCGTCAGCGACTAGTCAATGTTAGGGCAGAACGGGGGAGGGGCAAGACTGGTACAAGACAACAGAAGGGCAACAGTGCAGTGTGGAGTCACGAGGCGGCCCAACGAAGTCATCTTGTGGAGTTATCTCGTGGCCCAACGAAGTACTGATGGGGTGGTCATAATAATCTGGCCACTCAGTGTATATATACATATATATATATATTTCCAACTTTTGTCCCTAAAGCAGAACTCTTTTGGAGGTTTTTAAGCTTCTGCACAGTCCTCTTGGATGCCTTAAGCAAACCACTATAATTAGGGGTTCTCAGGAGCCTTCTTAGAAGAGCACAACATAGTGTGTTAAGATTCCTACACCCATGAGTGATTACACCATTGTGGACATTGCATGATGGCGCCAGCGAGCTACATCTGAAATTACATAATGACAGTGCTGGCGTGTGTTGGAGCCAATGTACGTCCTTCTGGGGACTCTTCATTAGCAGAATGTGTATGGATACACTTATTGGCACATAGAAGTTTGTATTGCATGCAGTGATTCTTTCCAGTTCACTTTCTGAACATATTATGTTCTATGGGATCCAACTATTAATGATGGAGATTTCACGATTTGTTCCAATATCTGATATCAGAGCGCAGAACCAAACGATTGACTTCTCCTCCGTACGCTACATTTCCTTCCTCTTTGTTTTTACCCTAATGCATGTGTTTAAGACAGAATGTATCTATTTTCTGTTGTTCTTTGTGCAATGCCAGAGAATTTTCCATGCCCGAAATTCCTTTCCACTCACAAAGCCGCCCTGGGCAGCTTGACACAACTGGAAGACATCTGGCCTGAACGCAGAGTGCAAGTCCACCTTCCCAACTCCTTCTAATACGTTCCTTTTCATCGTGTTGGTTTAGAAAATTAAAGTGTAACCTAGAAAAAAAACACAGATGTTTCAAGATCTAAGTGCGTGGATTTGATTCAAATCCCCCTCTCTATTACCGGACACTTTGCTGGCTTTAGTACATTTGCATTCTGCAGTTAACGGCAGCTGTTGAAGGAACAGGTTTCTGCCATGCCGAGGCAGATGGACGGATTTACACTCTAACCTTTGCCTGACTCTGGTTGATCCCTTTGTGTAACACGAACCTATGACTGAGCATTGATTTCAGCAGCATTAGATGATATCAGAAGCTGGATAAGTGTGAACATTAGCAAAATGCAGATTGCCCGATAATGATTACATGTTTCGGTAGTGGACAGAATGATGTTGAAGCCAGGCAGCCAGATCCAGCAGGAAGATTCAGAATCCAAGCCATATGCACATCAACAGACTTCAATTAATTATGACATTGTTGTAGGTACAGTATATGTTGCTTCTCTTAAAGGAGAACTATGAGGTGAGTGATTTTCACTCACCTCATAGTTCTAGCCGACCTGTGACAATGAGACTGTCACAGGTCGGCTCAGTAGATCGGGAGGTGAGCGAACACATACCGGCGTTCGCTCACCTCTCGATCCTGTCACGGCTCTCTGCCGTGACAGGGGAGGGGCTGGATTCCCCCCTCCCCCCTCCGATCCGCCAGCGCTGATTGGCAGAACGGACGGGGGAGGGGGCGGGTACAGCTGGCTCTGCCTCTAGATAGACAGAGCCAGCTGTCAGTCACGCAGCTGGGCGGATCCCGGCACAATTGTCGGGATCCGCTGCCACGTCTCAGTATACTGCGAGCTACAGCCTAGGGTGACGGGAGGACGCTAGTTTGTGTCCTCCCGTTACCCTAAGGAGAACTATGGGGAAAAGACTTAACCCCATAGTTCTCCTTTAGACCTGAACTTCAACCAAATAGCTAAATAGAAATATGCCAATTAAAATATTTGTAATTTTCTTTGGCAAGTCTTGTGAATCACACATCCCGCCATTTAGTTCCAAATGTTATGCTGCTACATGTGTAGCCTCCAGCTTGCTAATAGGATGATTAGCATCATCCTGCTGCAAGGTCTTTCCGGAGTTCTTTTCCTCCTATAAGTAGCCTTACAATCCCCCTCCTCATGCCCAAAATGTCCTAAGATAAAAGCACCATACGATGGAACCAAACTCCCTCTCAGCCTGATTTCTGATGTGCAGGGGATTTGGGAAATTACTATAAAGACAGATTTCAAGTCATATTTGAAACATTTCAAATACCTTTTGTGATCCTAAAACAAACAAAAAACATACCTGAACTGTAGAAATGAGCTCAGGTTTGGACTGAACCCTGTCCAAACCTGAGCGCCTCCAAACAGAACGAATCTTCTGCTGCTGTCCAATCAGCTGCAGCCAGGGAATTCCCTGCCTGCAGCTCTGCGTAAGAAAAGGGATGGGATGCTGTGACATCATTGTCCAAATATGGCCACATTACTAAATTTGGTCAATTACATTGCCCTAATATGGCCACACGGTCATAATATGGCCACTCGGTCATATAAGGTCAATGATGCGAGCACAAACATCCCTCCCCTTTCTTTATGTGCAGCCGGAGAAGCTCAGGCTCTGATCGGGGTGCTGTCTGAACCTTAGCTCCTCCCTGTGACTGTAGAGTGTCAGTTATTTCCCAGCAGTTCTTTTTTTAGACAGTAGTGTTTTGTGAATCTACAACTGTAAGCCAGGGCAGTCAAACATTCAACAATGTAAAAAGTATTCATCATGCATCTTGTTACATTGGGCTCCGTTTACACCTCAGCACTAAAACATTCAGTAAGAAGAATTGCATGGTTTTCAGTGGCCTCTGTTCACATCTGAACATTCTGTTTTGTCACGTACCTGAGTGGAGACCGACCGCTGAGGAGGCTTCCCTTGAAGCTCGTGTCCCTTGACCCTGTGGATGGGAACAGAAGAGGAGTGATAGCGAGCTGCATGAGTGCCAAGGATGGAGCAGACACTTGTGCCCGGTAGAAAGTCCAGAATCTGGAACGCAGGCAGGTCAGGCAGAGCCGAGGTCAAGCCGGGCGGGCAGCAGGATGTTTGAAGCAGAAGACAGGAGCGAGATCCAAACAGAAGCCAAGGGTCAATTCCAGCCAAGCAGCGAAATACAAAACAGGAGGCAGAAGGAAGTCCAATGAACAGGCCGAGGTCAGGAGGCGGGCAGCAATCGAGAATGGTCAGAGGCAATCCGAGTCAAACACAGAAAGTCAGTAAACAAGGCAGAAGCAAAGAACACAGGGAACTAGCTGAAGATCATTCAGCAACTAAGGATATGGCAGGCGGGTTTATATAGACCAATCCATTAGCAGCAGACGTGTCATTTCCTGCGTGCCTTACGTGCGCACGTTTTTGTGTGGAAGTTCGATGTGCACGCATGCGCAGAGGTGCATGGTGCCTTACACTGTCCCATATTCTGTCTGTAGCAACATGCCTGTAGCTCAAAAAGCTTCTTTTGGGGTACAGTTGAGCATTTTGATCCCATGATGGACTACAATCTCGTGTTTAGTTTACTAATTTGTATTGAGATTGTAGTCCATCCCGGAAGTGAGCTTGGAGTGTTGGCTACATTACAACACACACAGGGACCATGGGGAACAAAAAGTAGCCCCCCTCCAGAGGGAAGGACAGTGTCATCACCAATTCAGAGATCTACAGCCGAGTGATACACAAATAAGATACATTGTTGTTCACAGTTAGGGGACTTGAATGTATTTTTAAGATTTAGCTCCTGATATTGTCACTTAAACTTTTATCCGCCTGGAGTTCAACATTAAGTTGGCTTGTCCCTAAGCAGGAACTCCAATCATGTGAAGTTTTGTCTCTGCGGGCATTATGCAGTCTGTAGACATCAGCAGATAACTGTAGACAGCTTTATATTGTGCAACTCAAATCTTGGGAAATTTTTCTGAACTTGAAATTCCTTTTTTTCTGGTGCTTTCTGAAAGTTGGGGTCTGCAAGGGATCATTTTTGTAAGCGCTGGGGCTGTTTCCAGCCACCGAACCTTTATAAATCATGCTCAAGGAATGTTGAGTGTGCCTGGTTTTCCTCAAAACGATCTTCATCTTCTAACGTTTCCCCCTATCAGTCTTTTATCTTTTTTGATAGTTTTTCTTCCTCTCTGGTACAGTTTTTCCCGTCAATGAAACTTCTACTAGCTAAAAACTCTCCCTAAAGTAATCTCTGTGACTCATTTCGAGAAAGAAATTTTAATAAAATTAAGGAAATACTAAATGTAAGATAAAATGTACAGGGTTATTCACTAAAGGGTGGAGGGTTTGGAGAAGGCCGGAGACGTGAACAATCTAGGACAACATAGCTGATGATCTGGGAAAATTCTCCAATTCGGCTCACTTTCCAGTTCCGCTATGTTGTCCTAGATTGTTCACTTCTCCTGCCTTCTCCAAACTCTTCACCCTTGTCTGAATAACCCTGTTAGATTCTATAGAAGTCACCTCACCATAAGCACATATCACATTTACCGTACATCCTTCCTTAGCATCCAACCTCAGTGCCACTCGCTTATTCTCTGGAATGTCTCACCAAAAACTAGTATTAAACTCTAAAATTGTATTCAATAATGAATACAGATCAAACAAGTATACATTTCCCAGCACAGCATTTCTTTACATTTTTGCCCAAGCGCGTACAGTCATCATGTTTCTGAACAGCTCCAACTCTCTCAGCTCGGCTTTCCTGAACTTCCTGTCCAATGCAAGATCACAAAGGACAGTGCGGACTCCAGCAGCTTTCCATCTACTAGCTTTGGGGAGGGAAGAGGAAGGAACTGGGAGCAGGGAGGAGGAAAGTGGCTTGCTTTGCTGTGTTTGTGGAGACACACACAGCTTACTAGCACATGCAAGGGTGGCTCCACCCTGCAAAGGAAAGGAGCCACCCTAAAACAGGATATTAGGGCCAGTGCTCAGGGGACCAGCTGATTATTCAGGAAACTTTAACTGTTGTAAAAGTAGCCGTGACATCATCACTGTGCAGCACATAGCCTGTGCACAGAGCAGAGCTTTGGGAGTGACCCAGTAGGCCCAACCCACTACAGGCTACCTATGAAAAACAGGGAGGGGGGTGGAAACAAGACCAGTCATGCTGCACAAGGAGAGAGAGCAGCAATGACCGGTAATGATTACAGGAAGATCTTTCACAGGTGAAAACTTCATTTTGGATTAGATCTGGAAGTACTACACAAAGCTCACCAAGAGTGGAGGAAGAATACACACATCTCTTGTATTTAGACAATATTTGCTTATCCCAGAATTCAGCTTTAACGTCTTATTTTTTCTCACATGGTCTGACACTGCATTATTCTGGTACAACCTAGTGATGTTAAAGGAGATCTATGAGGTGAGTGATTTCCACTCATCCTCATAGTCAGAGCCGACCTGTGACAAATAAGCTGTCACAGGTCGGCTCTACCGATCGGGAAGTGAGCAGAAACAGGCACCGATCTGCTCACTTCTCGATCATCTCCCTGCAGTGAACGGTGACTGCCAGCCACCGCTCCCCGCAGGGATTCCCCCCCTCCGATCCTCCAGTGAGTGGAGGAACGGACGGGGAGGGGACGGGCACAGCTGGCTCTGCCTCTAGATAGGCAGAGTCAGCTGTCACTCACGAAGCTGGGTGGATCTCGGCAGTAATGTCAGGATCCGTCCCAGCTGCGGCGCTCACAGTATATCGCGGGCAATAGCTTGCTATATACTGAGCTTTGGGTCACGGGAGGAGGTTAGTATATGTCCTCCCGTGACCCTAAAGAGAACTATGGGGAAAACCTCTTACCCTATAGTTCTCTTTTAAGTTCACAAAGTCACGTATTGCATTATTTTAGTAATGGCCAAGGGTGTCCATGCACAGTGACCGAAACAAAATGTGCAGGAGGAAGAAAAAGGTAGTTCACGTGCCCCACTCAATATGGCCGCCGCTTGAGTGGGGCAACTCAGAATAATAACGTGCTGGATTAGTGTGATCCTAGTTCATTTTATTACTTCATTGTTGTGCTGTATGTGTATAGACCCAATGCCTTGGCTGGCGCTCGTGCAGAAAGTTTCAAAAAAAATGTAATCAATCAAAACAATTTTAATCGATCAAAAAGATTAAGGATTAATCGAGAAATTAATCGTTATTTTGCACAGCCCTACTTTTTTTCAGACAAAAAAGAGGAAAATGGAAAAACTTGTCTAAAAATCTCTTTTGGAAAACGATAATGGTATGGTTTGTTTTTCATTCATGCTACACTTATTTTTAAATACACCTTGAAATACAGCATTGCTTTGTAAATACTGTATTTTATGTGACTGCCTCCAGTTACTTTGCAGTAAAAAAGTTTCTGATCATCTCTAAGGGGCCCCCGGCTTTGAAGGGGCCTGGCTTTCCTTAAACGGACTCATTAAGATGTCATTGTGCTTGGACAGTATCTCCTCTGCATAGTTTGGCGGAGAAGCAGATGACATGCAGCTAGAAAGGCGTCTAAACAGGCTATTTTTCTCCGTACGACATGACTAACAAAGCAAACATCCAACTCCCCTGCCTGAATCCCAGGAAAATATTCATTTTCGGGCCTCTAACTCAAACCAGGCCTGACAGATAAATAAAAACATTTGCACAGCACCTTTCATGGACAAGAGAAAAATAACAGTAGTAAGGGCAGGGCAGAGGGGGGATGGATACAAATATAGGAGCAGGCAGGAAGAAACGCCTTGGGCCTCCAGCACTGACGAGGACTTGGGGGCCTTCTTTTACAATGAAGCATGTGAATTTATTCAGTGCCGTGAAAAGGCTCATTAAAGAAGCACTTCATCCAAAAGCTGAAGTGGAGGTCAAAGGTTGCTGACTCTTGAACAACAATTTTTTTTAAACAGTCGTGGTATAAACATTCACGCTTGTATCAGCAGAGTGTTTATGCACAGGGTTGACATGATATCCATGTTACTGTCGTCACCTGGGTAGACGGTGGTGGAGCCTGTCCAGCAAAATTTTTCCCAGACACCATGGGGTGGATTTATAAATGGTTATAATGGGTGAAAGCCGTTCGCATGGCATTACTGCGGCTACATAGAGCCGAGAAAGCATTGGAAATTCCTACGCTCCTCGGCTCCATCTAGTGGCAGTAATGCCTTGCAGATAGCGTTCCCCATGTATATGCTGGGTAAACCCTTGATTAATCAGCCCCCAGAGCAGGGGTAGCCAAACTCTGGCCCTCCAGCTGTGGTGGAACTACAAATCCCATGGACCGTCCACTGGTTATTTACTCAACCAATCTCTCAACTGCGTTTTTTAACAATTTTGATGCCCTGATATTTAATAAATGACTTTCTACAATTTTATTGAGAGAGTTTAAGTGTTTCATTAAAGCCCCCCCCTTTCGGACCTTTGCATAGCCGAAAGCGGGTTGCTTAACACTTTTTTCAATTTACATTGTTGGGGTGTGAAACCTTGCTCTTTTCTTTCTATTAAGTACACGCCCACTAATGTTAAATATACTGTACATTGCATTGGTGTATTTGTACTCTGTTGGTAGTGCCTGGTGTCATATTATCACTACTGTCAAGGGGAATAAACGACCTAGTGATTCCCCTTCATGGAAAGGCAGCGACCATTTTGTTCACCTTTTTTCCCTCCTTTTCTGTTTCTTCTTCGGTTGTTTTCCCGCTCTTTTTTGCTCTATCCCAACAGGATTGGTCGGAATAATTCTCACACACATGGTACTGCCTTCCTCACACACATGATGCTGCCTTCCTCACACACATGTTGCTGCCTTCATCACACACATGGTGTTGCCTTCCTCAAACACATGGTGCTGCTTTCCTCACACACATGGTACTGCCTTCCTCACACACATGGTGCTGCCTTCCTCACACACATGGTGCTGCCTTCCTCACACACATGGTTCTGCCTTCCTCAAACACATGGTGCTGCCTTCCTCACACACATGGCATGCTGTGTCAAAAAATGCCCCTGTCCCACCCTATGAAGCCACACTCAAGCGCAGGAAAAAGCTTGCTCATCTCTCTCTAGTGTTCTTCTGTGCAGCCCCACACATCGACAACTAAAATAAGCCAATCAACCTGCAGGACTATTTACACTTCCTGGGGCTAGAAGAAAACATGCCTTTTACTCTAGAGAAGAGTGAGACAAGAACCTGCCCATGCCATCATCATTGTATTAAATCTTATGGTAGTTGAGATGAAGGAAATAGTTCTCTCTCCTCCTGGGCCCCATAGCAGTCACATGGCTTGCAGTGATGCTTGTGCCTTACTCATTTCTGCATGTAGGAAGGGAGTTCAGGATTGGAGGTTCCTTCCATGGTGTTGCATGAACAGGTTTGGGGGAAAAAACCTCTTTATTGAATAGCCCATTCCCATCCTCTCCAAATGGATTGTCACTGGCTTTCTGATTCACTGTAAGATCAAACAGGACAAGCATTTTGCCCGTGAACCTTGATCTCAAGTCTGGAATGCGCACAGAACCGCCTGTCATCGGCCTTTTATAGATTTTCATCAAGTGAAGTTAAAAATTGGCTATAAAAATAATCTAAGTACAGTTAGTGGTTGAGGAATAAGTCCCCGCAGCCGCAATCAGCCCAACAGCATTTGAAATCAGGAACAATGTTTGGTTTGGCCACTCGCTGCATTGTACATTCATACTTGTCAAGTACCACGGACAAGGTGCTAAGATCTCAGAAAAGTGTTTCCAGCACGAGGCTGTAAAAGCGAATGCGCCATTTCCCCCTCTCTCCTCTGTATACTTTCCATGAATATCTCTCCTATTTCCTATGGCTTAATACATGAATCATTCCTTGGAACATCTGTCGTAAAAAAAAGTTGTTTAAAGGGAACCTGTCGTGTCCTCCCAGTGTGTATTGCCAACGTTGTTGCCACAAAATAGGCACAGCATGATACGTGCAGATGATCTTCTCTGTGCTCTGGGAATCCCATTCTGCATAGAGGCCTCGACTTTTGTCTCGACCTTGGAACTCTGTTACTCCTACCCATCATCCCACAATCCAATGAAAGTGCCTCTGGGGCCAGTTGCAATGCTGTAATTGAGTTTTGGAATGGCAGGTGAGTCAGGGCAAAATACAAGGCCTCAGTTTGGCTTGCAGCTGGGAATGGGTACGTAAAAGAAGTTGTACTGACGGCTTATGGTGCTTGCAGATATCTACTGTCTACGTTTTGACTGTAATACTTGTGATACACACAGGACAAAGTCCCTTAAAATAAAGTGACACTAAACTCAGGAATGAAATCTTAAAAATACATTCAACTATCTTAACTATTAACAAAAATATATCTTATTTGTGTATCACTCGGCTGTAGATCCTCAAATCATCTCTGAATTGGTGCTGACACTGTCCTTCCTTCTGGAGGGGGGCTACTTTTGTTCCCCATGTGCCCCTTGTGTGTTGTAAAGTAGTCACCACTCCAAGCTCGCTCCCAGAATGGACTACAATCTCATGTTTAGTTTACTAATTTGTATTGAGATTGTAGTCCATCCCGGGAGCGAGCTTGGAGCGGTGACTACTTTAAGGGGAACAAAAGTAGCCACCCTTTAGAAGGAAGGACAGTGTCAGCACCAATTCAGAGATGATTGGAGGATCTGCAGCCGAGTGATACACAAATAAGATCCATTTTTGTTAATAGTGAAGGTTCTTGAATGTATTTTTAAGATCTAATTCCTGAGTTTAGTGTCACTTAAGCCTGAATTGCTATTACGGACTACTTCTAAAAATACTTACTGCCTGACTGTCTGTCATACTTCTCCTCTGGCTTAAAGTGGAGCTGTGGTCAGAGGAGAAAATTACATATATGATGCAGCCTGCCAATAGTAATACCACAGCATGAGCTGTTTATCTGAGTCCCCCTGTCACATAGTTACAGTATGTCCTTTGATTTTTTAAATTCTTTAAGCAGGGTGACAACGCTGTTCTGCAATAACTGTTGTGTGTGTTATTGTGTGTGCATGTAGTTTTCTATGGACCCTAAATAAGTGAAAACTTTTATCCCAACTGCAGCAATAGACCTTGCATTAGAGGTGATGACATCAGCAGGCCTCGGAGGGCTGGAGCAGAGGGGAGATGAGGCTGGGGCACTGGTCTTGGAGCCAGTGTAAGTGGGGATCAGGTAGGTAATACTGCCTTAAAGAATCCCCCTGGAAAATAAAAATGAGTAGGTAACTCTTGCAGTGGTTTGGTAGAAGGTTTTTGTTTTGTATCTGGAGATAGGTTTTAAGTGCACACAGCTTGAGGCCTGTTATACATTGCGTTGATGGCTGCCTTTGTGCAGTTAGAACTCTCTTCTCCTTTATGGTAAAACAGGGTGGCTGTATATACACAGGTCTGCATTGGTGCATTCCAGCAGGTACTCAGGGCCGGATTTCCCACAAGGCCAACCACGGCTTGTCCTCGGGGCAGCAGGGAGTAGAGGGGTGTGGAATTCTTATCTTCCGATACCCGGGTGGGTAGTTGTTTTCTACATTTAGCCCTGCTTTGGGCAAGCAGAGCTAAATGTACAGCGGGGGAAGCCACCGCTTGTTTTGTACAAGTGATCTCGGCGACATTGTATGCAGCCTGCAGGTCTGCCATTCTCCATGGGCAGGGTTCCGCGGGTAGGGCGCGCATTGAGGAACCTGCTCTTGGGGCAGCAGAGAAAGTAAATCCGGCCCTGCAGGTACTGCAGCGCAACTAAATGTGGTTTGTGATGTCATTAGCTCTATATGTGTGTACAGCAACCTCTGTTTCCTTTAGAGGCGTTCAGACGTCCCAGACAACTGTTTAAGCAGGGCACGTGTCAAGCTTCATGTACATGGAGCCATAACAGTCCAAGCCATCCGATCTCATCTTCAGTGACATATTCGACCACGTGATATCACCTATTTCCTTTGCCTTCCACGTCTCCAAGCTAAAGCATGTTTGTGAAAATCTTATTATTTCTGATCATTGCAAATAATGCCTATGTAACTTTGAATGTGTTTTCCGATACGCAGCAGACTTCTTGCTTGAGGACCCACTGCGAACTGCTGTCATTTGAAAGCAGAAAATAGCATAGAACAAAAGCACGATGTGACTATCAAATGAGAAAGAGCAGAACCCCATCTCAAGTTCTATAACAGCACCAGTTTTATTGTGCTGTAAATTCTATAAGTAGTTCTTTTATAATGGCAACCGGTGCTTCAGGTTTAAAGCTGCATCCTGCGGCGGGGGGAAAGGTGATGGAAAGTTTACTGGTGGGCCAGGGCGCTCATCTGCCCTTTCA
Source organism: Nanorana parkeri (assembly GCF_000935625.1). Taxonomy (NCBI): domain Eukaryota; kingdom Metazoa; phylum Chordata; class Amphibia; order Anura; family Dicroglossidae; genus Nanorana; species Nanorana parkeri. The sequence continues at coordinate 316,343 of NW_017306644.1, read as the reverse complement.
GTTATGTCTGTTAATAAAAATAATTTCCTATCGTAAAAATACAAAAAAAGACTCAAGCCGAGTTCAGAGCTCCTGTAAATTCCAAGTGACCCCGTGTTTGTATCTTGTGGGTCCCTGTTGTAATTTCCTTTTTCAATTTTACAAGACACTTTCCTTTAGGAAATGGTGGACCATAGCCTACTGACAATTACGACCCGGTCTTATAAACATGCACCTGTAGTCTCTACCCATGGAAACCAACCAGACTGCAAGTGTCATTTTTCTAGTGCAGGTCAATAAATGAAAGGGATATGGACAGCAAAGACATTTCCTTCCAGTTTTGTACAAAAAGGTTTAATTTGGGCTTAACATATGAAAGTAAAAGGAGAATACGAATGGTTGATAGGAAGAACAGTTCATGTTTCACACAAAATCTGTGACGTGTTTAGTGAATGCCATTGCTACTAGATCCAGCAAGTTTTTTTTTAGCGTGCTCTTGGCTTGGACTACAGCCTCTTGTCACATGCTGTGTTGAGTAACTTGTAGTGAGGTAGGGTTAATATTAGGGATGCACCGTGTCGATGCCGAGTATTAGGGCCAGTACTCGTACTCGACCAAATGCTCTGATGCCTAGCCCGATTTTTCCGGTATCAGGAGGCCGGGTGCCAAGTCATTACACGCAGCCTGGCTTCCTGAATGGGACTCCCGGTACTCGGTATTTGGTTAAAAAAAATACCGGTATCTGTGCATCCCTAGTTAATATTCCCCGGTATACAATTTTGTAAGGCTGAGCAACTGCTAGCAATATGGTAGTTTTAAAGCTGAACGCGAGGCAGCTCCGTATCCGTTAGTCTGCAGTTAACCCTTGCAGTGCGGCTGCCTCAGCATTGCAAGGGTTAACTGCTCGTTTTTTGTCTATAAAAAAGTTATGCTCACCCGAACCGCTGAGCCAGCTCCCTCCTTCTCCAGTCTCTGAAGCCTGTCTACTCCTGGGCTGCAGCATTGGAATGTACCTCGCCCTCCTCACGCCTATATAGAGTGTAAAGAACATGATGATTTACGGAACCATAGACCGCTGCAGAGGAGAGGAAGAGAGGCTGGAAGGATCGGTCTAAGAACAAGCCGACTCGAAGGTTCAGGTATAACTTTTTTGTTTCGCACCTAGACAAAAATGAGCGGTTAACCCTTGCAGTGGGGGTTGGGGGGGGTGGTAACCTCACTGCAAGGGTCAATAAAAGTTTTGCCCAGAGTTCTACTTTAAATGCATGCGGTGTAAGTGCCTTTCTGTCGGCCTCTTGTAGTGCCCTGTACACCAGAACTCATACTGGGGTCAATGGAGAACAGCACAAGCAGCCACTAAGTTTATGTGATGACAAGCATGCTGATAGGGAAAGAGAGCGCAGTGACAGAAATTGAGCTTATAGGCTTCCCCTCTCTTCACTGTCCAGTCAAAGGCTGAGGGACTGAAGGATAATTGTAAGTATTGCCTATCTGCACTAAAAAAAAAAAATATGCAGGTCCCCTGCTTTGCAAGACAGGGCTTTGCTGTGCGGCACAGCTGTGTAAACCTCAGGACTGGATGGAGAGGCATACGAAACCTTTGGCAGGTAATGTATGTATTGTATCTGTGTATTTAGCTGTTTGCCTGGAGTTCAGTTTGAAGCAATGGGGTGTCCTTGTTTGCTACAGCCATGCCTGGATGAAGAGAAGAGGACCTGTGAGGTAGACTGTTCACCCCCGTATGCATTTAAGAGTTTAAATATCAGTTCTGCCTGGAGCATTTCTGAATTACGGGTGTCGTTTGCACTCAGTGTTGTGCCCTTGTTATGTTGCTTAGTTGTGGAATTTGTCTGAGTAGACTTTGACAAACGGGTTGATAAGCTGCCAAACACCTGCGATTGTACACCTACAGGGCTCTCCTTTACCCGTCACCCCTGACATCTGAGCAGATAATAGAGGCCCGGGGCGCCCCGCGCAGATTCTGCGATAAATCTGTCACTAGCGTACAGGCAGCCTGACACAAGTCAGGACATAACGAAGATAAACATGCTTGTATTTTCCATATACTATAACGTGCTGCTAGAATAATAGGGACCATTTAAAAACAAGTGCCTTGCCATTGCTATCCCACCTCAACCTAACCACTGAACCATCACATTCTCAAACAATTCATCCCCACACGGCTACCTCCTCATGTATCATTGGCCCCTCCCCTTTAGATTGTAAGCCCTCAGGGGCAGGGCCCTCCTTACCATCTTGTCTTGAATTGTATTGTAGCTGTAATGTCTTCCTTATATTGTAAAGCGCTGCGCAAACTGTTGGCGCTCTATACATCCTGTATAATAAAAATAATAAATTTAGCCAGTATCCAAAGAGTCTCTTACAGGGTCACTAGGAGTGTGCTTTCTACAGTTTGTACTATGTTTCAAGATCTCTATGGGGTTTATCCACTGAAGGGAAACAGGCTGTTCACTTTGCAAGGGAATTTGCACTTTGCATGTGAAGTTTGAGATGAAGCTCTGCTGACTTCCATTATTCATGAGCAAGCAAAAATCTTCTTTTTTTTTTCCTTGCACATGAATTTTACTAAGTTTAAAGGAGAAGTATGGGGTCAGGGCTTTTCCCCATAGTTCTCCTTAGGGTAACGGGAGGACACAAACTAGCATCCTCCCGTCACCCTAAGCTCAGTATACCGCGAGCTACAGCTCGCGGTATACTGAGACGCCGCAGCCGGAGCGGATCCCGACATCGATGTTGAGATCCGCCCAGCTGCGTGAGTGACAGCTGACTCTGCCTATCTAGAGGCAGAGCCAGCTGTACCCTCCCCCTCCCCCGTCCGTTCCGCTAGTCAGCGCTGGCGGATCGGAGCAGGGAGGGGGGAATCCAGCCCCTCCCCTGTCACGGCAGAGAGCCGTGACAGGATCGAGAAGTAAGCGAACACCGGTATGTGTTCGCTCATCTCCCGATCTACTGAGCCGACCTGTGACAGTCTCATTGTCACAGGTCGGCTAGAACTATGAGGTGAGTGAAAAGCACACACCTCATACTTCTCCTTTAAGGAAAATTCTGCTGCAATGTGCAACTTTCCTTGCAAAGTGATCAGTCTATTTGATAATGTTCAGGTAGGCCATTAAAGTGAATCCGTCATGACTGTTATTATACCTATACAATTTTTTAATGAAATATTTATAATTACCCCATGTTTAGCTTAACATACTTTGTGTGAGACGTACTCTTCAGCCCAGGCAGGATTGGTTCCGGGGGTGTTTTCCCTCTGGGCCTGTAATGTTAAGATATGTTGGGCTGATAGCCTTGAGTAGATAGACTTCACTATTCAGACATCAATCAGAGTGGGACCTTCAGTTAGTGACCCATGGTGGACAATATATAGCTACGTGCTTCCCATTCGGGCCTGCAATCACAGCATTTGGGAAGGGGAGCTCTTCCAGCACCAACTTTATTTGGGGCTTAGAGATTTTATGTGACTAAATACCAAGGGTGTAAAGGAAGCTGATGCTGGAAGATGTGCAAAGGTGTGCCTCAATAATTCATGTCGTTTAGGAACACCCACCCACGTTCCACCATGACCAACAATAACTGCGGCAATATGGCACACTTTGCGTTTTACACTTTCTTTAGCCCAAAGAAACCTGTCCCTTCCATGAAAGGGCCAGTTTGTTGTATTTGCCACCCCCCCCCCCCCCCCCCCCC
>NW_017306644.1:288113-312641 GCF_000935625.1 Nanorana parkeri | reverse complement strand
TTTTTTTTTCCCCCCCCCCCCCCCCCCCCATTCCAAAGGTTTTCTATTCTTTCTTGATAGTAGTCAAGGGTCACCAAGCATGGCCAAAGGAGGATAGGAGACCTCTGGTCACATGGTATGCAGGTCACAGAGAAAAGCAACAGGGAAAACTGCCTTCATAGAATTAAAAACGATATTTTGGAGACTAAAAAGGGCACAGTTGGGATATCTGTTTTTTGTATTTTGTGCATTTTTACATAGATGGTAAAATGCACAAAATGGTGAAACAAATACAATTGTGATTTTCATGTGAACACTGCCTCTATTCATAAAACATGCACTGTAATATAATGCTAGTTCCCTGCAGTGCCTGTGATTTGGGTAACATGTCAATCAGCAGTTCATTGTCCTCCGCCCCATGTTGAGGCTGACACATGCCACAGATTTTGGGTGAGTTCTGGCCTGGCATTCCCTCTCCCTGAGTGATGGGCCTGATAATACATATCTGTCTGCCAGGTTCCTTGGCTGTGGTGCAGAATTCCACTGAAAGGAATGTAGGAGATTATTTGTTCCTCCCCTGTACCAGGTCCCACTCAGAGCCAGGATGAAGCAATGAGGGGAAAGGCCACGAAGAAGAAAAAGAAGCATGGGCCAAAGTGGGTAAATGGCGTTTAGGTTCACCAGTGTGCTAAGCTCAGCAATAAATGCCTCAACGCCTCCCCTGTCTGCTTAATCCTTTGATTGCTGTAGGTCACCACAGCTTAAACAAAGGGCTAACCTGAAACTTTTTCCATAAATCATATGAGGAAAAATAACAGAAATAGCAATCAGTCATTAAATCAATTTTTTAATGGTATTACACTTGCTTTGCTTTAGAGGTACAGTTGCGCTCATAGGTTTACATACCCCAGACTGAATTTGTACAGTGTTGGACATGTTGCTGTACCAACGCCACAAACAAATCCTGCTTACAATACGCCAAGAGCAACTAGAGAAGCATCAAGGCTGGAACAAAATCATTTGGAGTGGTTCAGCCAATATTGAACTTTATGGTCACAACTATAATTCCTTTGTTTAAAGAAGAGTCAACAAGGCCTATGACTGGATGCAAACCATCCCTACTGTGAAGCATGAAGGTGAATGTCTGCTTTTTCGGAGGTGTGTGAGCTACAGGGGGAATTAATAGCAAGATGATTTATTATTATTATTATTACAGGTATTTATATAGCGCTGACAATTTACAGAACATTCACATCAGTCCCTGCCCTCAAGGAGCTTACAATCTAAGGTCCCTATTGCACACGCATACAGGGCCAATTTAGACAGCAGCCAATTAACCTTCCAGCATATCTTTGGAGTGTGGGAGGAAACCGGAGTACCCAGAGGAAAGGAGTATATTACCAAAACATATTGGAGGAAAACATGCGTTTATCGGCCCAGAAGCTGTGCATGGAGTGGATCCAAGTCTACCTTGCAGCAGAAAAAAGGTTCTTTGGTTACCATCACAACCTCCTGACCTCAACATCATTGAACCAATTTGGGAAGATCTCAGAAATGGAGTTCATGCTAGATGACCAAAGAATTTACAGGACCTGAAGGCTTTTTGCCAAGAACACTTTCAAACATTGGATCCAAGTCTACCCTGCAGCAGAAGAAAAAGGTTATTTGGTAGTCATCACAATCTCCTGACATCGTTGAGCCACTTTGGGGAGATCTCACTATATGACCATAGACGTTACAGGACCTGGATCCTTTTTCCCAAGAACAGGGAGTAAGTTCACCAAATGTGAACGTAAAGGGCCTCATTCACAACTATCCCAAAAGTCTACAATCAGTCATGTAAGCTTTCACAGGCAGGGCACTCCTTACCATCTTGTTTTGACTTGTATTGTAACTGTAATGTCTTCCTTATATTGTAAAGCGCTTGATGCAAAAGCGGGCAATACATGATAATAGGAACTAAAGGTATGCAAACATTTGAACAGGACCATTCTAATATTTCCTTTATTACTATACTTTGTTTAAAGTTGAACACCGAGATAAGCAAATATTGTCTAAATACAAGAGTCATGAATTCTTAAGGGAATCGTGGTGTCCTTTGTGAATTTCTTCCAGATCTGTGCACTGATTCATTGTGAAACGTCTACCTCTGTGCCTTCCTGTACTATAGACTAGCCATGGCTGCTCTCTCTCTTTTTTCTGCAAACATATAAGCCCGGCTTAATGGGGATTTTTGTGACTGTAGCCCAAATTTAGCAAGAATAAATCATATCAAAAGGAATTAAAACCTTGAGCGTTTTATTTACAAGTATATTCTTAAAAACAAGCAAAGTCCTTCATGGAAAGTCAAGATGGAACGTCCCTTGGATGCCAACTTTGCAGAATATAAGAGCCAGCAAAAAATATAGAGATCGTTGTCCAGATAGAGCGCGTCTGAAGACATGCAATGCTAGCTAATGTGTTGTCTCGACGCGTTTCACAATTATTGGCTTTCTCAGGAGAGGGACTCTAACCAAGAAGGCTACTCCATAAATCGCGGGAACACTCAAGCCCAGGCATCCACTGCCACCCGCTACAGGGAAAAGGGACCACAGGAGGCGCAGAGCTGTATTCATACACCGTGCAGGAAACACTGTTCAAAATCATAAAGGTTGATCCCAGCCAGCATTCCTCCTTACCGGTGAACAACCACCATCTTTTTTCTGCAAGCAGTCTGTAGTGGGTGGAGCCTGCTGGGCCCTTCCCATGACTCTGCCCTCTGCACAGATTATGTGCAGCATCTTAATGAAATCACTGCTACTTTTATTGGGTTTGCAAGATATTTGGTGCACACATAGAAAATTCACAAAGGTTCCAACCCGTCCACACTGTATCGAAAACTTAAAAAAAAAGATTTGGCTGGACTTTAAAAAAAAGTTTCCTTCTTTCATTTCTTTTTTTTATTATTCTTTCTTTCATTCTTTCCTTCCTTCTGCCCATTTATTATTCGTTCTTCCTATTCATCATTCTTTCTTTCTTTATTTCCTTCCTCACATCCTTTCATTCCTTCTGCCCATTTATTCATCTTTGTTTCTTTCTTTCTTTCTATTTATTATTCTTTCTTTCTTTCTTTATTTCCATTTATTATTCTTTTTCCTATTCATCATTCTTTCTTTCTTTCCTTCCTCACATCCTTACATTCTTTTTCTTTCCTTCCTTCTGCCCATTTATTCTTCTTTCTTATTTATCATTCTTTGTTTCCTTCCTCACATCCTTTCATTATTTCTTCTTTCCTTCCTTCTGCCCATTTATTCATCTTTCTTTCTTTCGTTCTTTCTCTCTTTCTTTTTATTATTCTTTCTTCTTTCCTTCCTTCTGCCCATTTATTCATCTTTCTTTCTTTCTTTCTATTTATTATTGTTTCTTTCATTCTTTCCTTCCTTCTGCCCATTTATTTTTCTTTTTCCTATTCGTCTTTCTTTCTTTCCTTCCTCACATCCTTTCATTATTTCTTCTTTCCTTCCTTCTGCCCATTTATTCATCTTTCTTTCTTTCGTTCTTTCTCTCTTTCTTTTTATTATTCTTTCTTCTTTCCTTCCTTCTGCCCATTTATTCATCTTTCTTTCTTTCTTTCTATTTATTATTGTTTCTTTCATTCTTTCCTTCCTTCTGCCCATTTATTTTTCTTTTTCCTATTCGTCTTTCTTTCTTTCCTTCCTCACATCCTTTCATTATTTCTTCTTTCCTTCCTTCTGCCCATTTATTCATCTTTCTTTCTTTCGTTCTTTCTTTTTATTATTATTTCTTCTTTCCTTCCTTCTGCCCATTTATTCATCTTTCTTTCTATTTATTATTCTTTCTTTCATTCTTTCCTTCCTTCTGCCCATTTATTCATCTTTCTTTCTTTCGTTCTTTCTCTCTTTCTTTTTATTATTCTTTCTTCTTTCCTTCCTTCTGCCCATTTATTCATCTTTCTTTCTTTCTTTCTTTCTTTCTATTTATTATTGTTTCTTTCATTCTTTCCTTCCTTCTGCCCATTTATTTTTCTTTTTCCTATTCGTCTTTCTTTCTTTCCTTCCTCACATCCTTTCATTATTTCTTCTTTCCTTCCTTCTGCCCATTTATTCATCTTTCTTTCTATTTATTATTCTTTCTTTCATTCTTTCCTTCCTTCTGCCCATTTATTCATCTTTCTTTCTTTCGTTCTTTCTCTCTTTCTTTTTATTATTCTTTCTTCTTTCCTTCCTTCTGCCCATTTATTCATCTTTCTTTCTTTCTTTCTTTCTTTCTATTTATTATTGTTTCTTTCATTCTTTCCTTCCTTCTGCCCATTTATTTTTATTTTTCCTATTCATCTTTCTTTCTTTCCTTCCTCACATCCTTTCATTATTTTTTCTTTCCTTCCTTCTGCCCATTTATTAATCTTTCTTTCTTTCTTTCTTTCTTTCTTTCTTTCTTTCTTTCTTTCTTTCTTTCTTTCTTTCTTTCTTTCTTTCTCTGTTATTCAGTCACAGGTCTTTCTTTCTTTCTTTCTTTCTTTCTTTCTTTCTTTCTTTCTTTCTTTCTTTCTTTCTTTCTCTGTTATTCAGTCACAGGTCTTTCTTTCTTTCTTTCTTTCTTTCTTTCTTACTTTCTTTCTTTCTTTCTTTCTTTCTTTCTCTGTTATTCAGTCACAGGTCATTCTTCTTTCCTTCCTTCCTTCTGCCCATCCATCCTTTCTATCTATCCTTTCTTTCTTTCCTTCTTTCTTTTTTGGTTTGCATGTCAATATGAACACTAGGAAGCAATACTTCATGAATAATGTAGGATGTGCCTGGAGCAAACTTTAAACATAACTATTAAAAATGCGATATAAATGAGCTGTGACTGAATAACAGCACTGAATGAACAGGACGCTGACCCTGGGCTTTATGTCGGCTGTCAGATTTTCTGCTTTCATGTACAGTAGTTTTCACTTTGCTGCTGTTTTTCTAACACTGGAATGCCCAAGAATGTTCAATATGTGAGACTGGTAGCCTCAGGATATCAGATTACTGCATGCAAGAGATAGCTGTGAAATTCTGTTTAGGATTACAGACAAACGCTTGTTCGGATTTCAAGTACGACTCCTGGCAAAAGGTATAAACTGCCATGTATAATTCCACCATCTGAAATTTCATATCAGGCAAGCAGCAGGATTTTTACTTGGGGCTGCTGTAGTAATTAAAGACAACATGGAAGGGACGGAGTGGTTTAAGTTCACATTGTTATTCTCTTTTGGCATTTAAAGTAGATATACATCCTAATTGGATGACATTTTGTTTGCTAAAACACTGTATATCATAAACAACTGCCATGGTTAGTTTTTAGGCCTTTTTGCAGATCATTACTGCTGACCTCTTGCAGCCCTTTTCAGTTATTTCCTGACTACATGTACTCTCACCTGCATCGGCTGCACATCATTGCTCTGGACCGGCTGAAAGTGCAGGGATCTCAAGTCTCCCTGATGTTCAGGGAGTCTCCCTCTATTAGATAGCGGCTCCCTGACGTCCACGAGAGAGGCATTTTCTCCCTGAAAGGTTTACTCTGAGTAAACTTTTCCGGTAAGATATCAGTGGGTAAAGTTTCAGAGTGAGGCTTGCCTCCTGGAGGAAGGTCATGTGATCTCTAGAGTAGCCTCAGAACGAGGCTTGGCTCTCAGAAGGAAGAAGCTACTTGCTGCACAGAGAGGGCGGACATAGACTACTATTGAGAGCAGGTACAGGCACTGCTGCAGGGTTGAGAGAGTGCTGTTAACCCTTTGTGGATAATATAGAATCAATTATATGTCCTGGTTGTCTAGTTATAGAGAACATTTATTTGCTGCCCATAGCAACTAGTCAACTGTGTATCAGGGACTTTACTCCTCAGCATTTTTTTAAAAAGGTCTTGGGCTGTCTAATAAATTGTGACCTTTACACTGACAGATACTTGAACATCAATTCACAAATCTGATGTGTATATATATATATATATATATATATAATTATTATTATCATTATTATTTCTTTTATATTCTGACGACGGCCGCTGTAAAAACAAAAATAAGTAAACGGCACCTCCCTGAAATGAGACGGGAACCTCCCTGAAATAAGGTTTTGCAGGTTGGGATGTCTGAAAGTGACAACAGTGAACTACACTTACACACAAGTGTGTGCACAGCTGTTTGTAGCCTGCACCAGTGGCCCATCTGACAGGGGGGACAACACAGGAGTTCAATTGGGAAACAGTAGTCACCCACAACAGAAAGTTCACAAAGAAGACATGAGAGGATCACCAGAGATTTTTTTTTTCTTAATAAAAGGTGCAGATTTTAAGCTGAACTCCAGCCTTATCTTTAGTCTTGCACCGTTGTAAAAACGGCCCGCAACGTGCCAAAAACGCGGCAAAACACAGTGCACTGCGTGTGCAGAAACTCATGCAGATCTGGTCCGCATTTGGTGTGAACAAGCCCTTACTGTGGTAAGTTTATTGTGCCTGGGGTTGGGCTTTAATTAATAACACGAGCTGTAGATTATAAATGCCATGTATTAAGTGAGTGCTGCTTTTTGTACTTGGCTGCTGGGCACTTACTGTATATACTAGGAATTAAGTTGTATGATGCCCCAGAATGGTGAAAGTCTGAGGAATTGTCTGGCAATATACACTGCCTAGCCCCCTCCCCACCAAAAAAAAAATCACACACAAATATTTTGTTGGACTGCCTTTAGCTTTGATTATGACACACATTCGCCGTTGCATTGTTTCCTTAAGCTTATTATTATAATAATACAGGATTTATATGGCGCCAACAGTTTGTGCGGCGCTTTACAATAAAAGGAAGACATTACAATCACAATACCATTCAAGACAAGATGGTAAGGAGGGCCCTGCCTGTGAGGACTTACAATCTAAAAGGAAGGTGCAAGTGATACATGAGGAGGTAGCCTATGCAGTGTTACAACATTTATTTCCATCCAGAGTTGCATTCATTTTTCACCAAGATCTTGTAGTGATGATGGGAGAGTCGGACCATTGCGTAAAGTCTTCCTCAGCACACCCCAAAGATGTCAATGGTCATCCCTCTCCATGGGGTTAAAGTCTGTGGTGGCCAATCCATGTGTAAAAATGATGCCTCATGCTCCCTGAACAACACTTCCACAGTTTGAACCTGATGAATCCTGTCATTATAATCTTGGAATATGTCCGTGCCACCAGGGGAAAAAAACAAACAAACCCATTCATGGAAAAACCTGGTCATTCAGTAGATTCAGGTTGGCAGCTGACCTCATTTTTTGGGGGACATAACGTTGCTGAACCTAGACCTAACCAACTGAAGCAATCCCACCTATCCAATGCTGTTTTTTAAATTCAATACTTTTTTAATTTTAATAATAAAATACATAAAACAAACTTATACATCCATAATTACATATTAAAACAACAATACAAAAACAAATGACAATACAATAGACACACACACAAAAAAACAAATTAAAAAAAAACATTTATAAAATGAATTTTCCTCTCAACATACCATATTACTTAAACCACATTACTCCTCAAAATACCAATAGCAAATAGGGGATATATTATACCCAAGCTCCTTTACTTTATTCAATCCACTTATCCCACATTTTACCATATTTATCCATAGTACCTCTATGTTTGAACATAATTCCCTCAAATCTAACCACTGTATCTACTTCTTTCTTCCACTCCTCTACTGTGGGAGGCGCTGCTGAAATCCACCTAAGGGCTATACTACGCCGAGCTACAAATAATGCCCTCGTTATTGCCACCTTTGTGTAATACTCCACCTTTAGGCCCCGTTCACATATAGCGAATTGTCGCGCGATTTCCGCCGCGATATCGCGCATTTTTGCCGCGCGATATCGCTAGAAAGTCGCCGGCCAATGTTATTCAATGGAGCTGTCTTAACTCCATGTCGCGCGTCGCTCGTCGCGGTCGCAAGTCACTTCTACCGGACCCTTTTTTCGGCGGATTTTGCGCGATTTTACTTTTTTTCTATGGAGCCCGACGGGGAAGGTCGCGCTACCGTCGCTGGATCGTCGCTGGAACGTCGCCCCGAAAGTCGCGCTATCCCGGCCGTGCGGATCCGCTGCAAAAGGTATGTCGCTATATGTGAACGGGGCCTTAGGGATCCAAAAATACCCAGGATACATAACAAGGGATTATTAGAAATATGGACTAAAAAAGCCTATATTTCTTATATCCACTATTTCCGCCTATCCAATGCTTAGCTAAATCCAGGTGGTGACTTTTCTTTTTGGGCCAGGCAGTGTATGTAACCTTTGGGGCAGGTTGGAGCAAAGCACGCCTTCTATTGATGATGGATGACAATGCACATGAAGCCTATCCAATACATGCCATTGAAAAAGCACATCATGAAAATGCAGAGGCGCCCATAGAGCATGTATTAATCACTGCGCTTCTTGGCATTCATTTACAGTTCAGTCCGATCAAGTTGGAGCAGTGTGGGGACTCCATGGTTCAAATTCTTGCATTTTGGCACTTTATCTCAGATTCATATCCCACCTGGCACACCATCTGCTTGGAGTCTGTATGTTTTCCCTGTGTCTGCATACGTTTCTTCCCATAATGTAAAACCAAATTGGTAAATGGCTTCCTCCTAAATTGCCCTAGGGGTCAATATGTTGAGGACATTAGCTTATGAGCACCCTGCATGGACAGGATCTAATGTAAATAGTTCTAGGTTCTCTGTAAAGTGCCGCGTCATATGCTGTTTAAGCAGACACACACACACAAATAAAGCACCAGCCCCTAAATATTTTCGGTTTGTGACACTTCGCGAAAACCTCACTAATTGAGAGGCGGCTTCCAAAATTGCGCATTTTCTTTGCCTGATAAATGAGTTTTTGCCTTGTTTTGACTGTGGACCACAAGCAGCACTTAGCCTGTTATTCTTTCAGTTCCAGGAGTGGAGGGAGGGGCTGCGTCCTTTAAGAGACAGCGCTAGTCACATGTGTTTATTTTTCTAAAGCCATAGCACACTCGCTAGACGTCTTGCTGGGAAAGGAGACTAGCGGCATTGCATTATGAATGAAGTTTTCAGTTTACCATCTGCGGCGCAGCTGTCTATTCCCGGCCTGAGAGCCCAGCTTGCTGCGAAAGCTTAATAGGACACAGTGGGATTAAAAGTCACTTCGTAAAAATTAAAAATGTTCTGGCTTTATCTTTTGCCAAAGTAAATCACTTTTGGCTGTTAGATTTAGTTTCCGAAAACTTACGCTGGCTGACCAGTCAAAATATGAACGTTCCCTTCAACCAGAATGGTCTGCCTTTTTTGTCTCGCTATCGCATCTGTAACAATGGATGGCTACAGATGGAAATTTCTCTGAGAACAATGAGCAACTCTTTCAATCAAAGTTGGAAATCTGCCTGTGCGTGAATGAGCGGCTACAGGGAAGGCGCTCATCATCACCCTCTACAGTGCAGGAATGGCTCGCTGAGTCGCGTTGGGTTGCATTGACCAACGCAGCTGCGAAGCAAGGACACTGTAAAAACAATTGCTGTCTATGGGCCCTGTTCACGCCACACAAGTGTGTTGGTGCGCATTGAGGAAAAATGTAGACGTGCAGCATTATGTACGTAGCACAGTGCACAAAAACGCATGACAATGCTCATTAATGCAACGTGCCTATTAAAATACAGGAAAAAAATTGTCTATACTATCGTCTATTATATATATTGTTGTTTTTTTCTGTCTCAAAGGATAATTCCACCTTTTATAACTTGTTTCATTTTACACCCATATTTAAGGTATAACATGGTGCACAGTCCTACAAATGACTAGGTCATGGACCGAGCGCCCGACAGTTTAGGGAGAGAGGAGGGGACCTGGCGACATACCTTATCCCGCCAGTTGACTGAGCCCTCCTCACCAAGATGGCCACCGGCAGGTATCGTTGAGATCACCGCGCATGCGCGATGACGTCACGGCGGGGTGTCACCACGGTAACCGCTCCGGGTGACACCTGACCTCTGAACGCCCCTGAGTACACATGCAGTGACGTCAACACGCTTGTAGCCCATCGGTGACTTCCTCCAGCTCCATAACCAGAGGTCCGTACTGAGGTTGGAGGAAGAGTCTGCAGGAGCCTGGGCATTGCACCCATGATCCACTGATTGCGGTTGCAAATCTTTGCCTGCTCAAACGCAAGAAGTTAATAAATGGACATTTTCTTCTTTTTGCAATGCAGTTGCATTCATTATTATTTATGTTAAAAAATGTTACAATATTTCAAAATAAAATACCCTTCATCAAAAGTTATTTTGACATTTCTGACTGCCCTGGGATACAAAACAAATATTTTTACCTGAATTTTGAGGGAAAGTGCAGATAACTGAGCAGAGCTGATCCTATCCAGGGGTGACTAAAATATAGGGAATTGAGTCAGAAGACAAACCACCTTCTAGCTTAAATAAAAAAATTTAATTAAAACAAATAAAACAAAAAAGAAGATATAAAGAAAAGGCGGCTTGTTTATTAAAAGTAATGTTACAGCGTAGAAAACAAGTTCTCTAAAGGAGCAAAATCACTTCTAGGATCCGTTTCGGTAATGTATGTCTTGTAGTGGCAGGATGAGAGGGAGCTGAGTTGAGGGCATTGGAAGGGAACATCTGGATTCACTCACCACAGAGGGAGGAACAGGTACTCCTAACTGTTTATTTAAAAAGTGTTAAACATGTTAGGTTGGAACAACATGATCACCTGCAGACAAGGGGGAAATTAGTAAACACCCCGATGATGGCCCCGAGTTCTTACCATCCCAAGCTCGCTGGTATTTATCAGGAGCAGGTATTCCTTTTATAAACATGGCTGTCTTGTGAGGGATACAATCTAAATATTATTTATCATGGAAGTGTTTATCGCGGTTAATTGGACCATAGTGCAGGTGCTGATCCAAACATTTGCCTGATAGTCCTATGCACTTCTAAGGCAACAAACAGACATACGATAGGGGTGCGAGGAGACGTACAATATGGCGGCGAGCGTTCTTGCGTCTTTGAACAAACATTTGCACGAAGGAATCTTCATAGGTGAAGCTGGAATTTTTTCCACCAGGCTAACAATCTTTTTTAACATTTTTTACCCTAGGCAAAATGAGCAGTTAACCCTTGAAGGGCGGGGGTAAGCCCACTGCAAGGGTTTGTGAAATTTGTGCCCGGAGTTCTTCTATAAGGCAAAGCATAGACAAAGTGTATAGTATGCCTGAGTTCTGCCTCCTTCTAGGCTTCTTGTGGCCAGGGCTGTGGCAGGGGACGTGTCCTTTTCTTTACACCTTAAAGTGCAATTAGCATCAGGTACATTTTTTCATGTTTAAGTGTATACAGTACATGCTAAGTATATAATGGCTTTATCTGCTTTTCTTTCCAGATAGTCAGGAACATCTAAGTGCAGCCCTCGTCCAGGGGCACCATCTACTTCCATTCTAGTTTAAAGATGACACAGACTTGTAAATCCTGGTACCTGTGCAATTCTTGGCTGCTTTTGCAGTTGTCTGACATAGACCAGCCCTTGCTGCAGCTTCTTACCTTGTGACCAGGGGCGTCCCGAGGCTGGGTGACACCCGGAGCGATAACCGAGTGTCACCCCGCTTGTGACTTGCTACAAAGTTGCAGTGTACAGTCTAATCACTGGGGGAAAGGAATTGCATGGGGTAACACCAAAATGACTGACAGTCATTTTGGTGTCACCCCCTCTAAATAATCGGGCACTCGGTCATAGACCGAGACCCCAACAGTGTCAGTAGAGAGGAGGGGGCCCGACGGCATACCTCATCCCGCTGTGTGACCGTCCCCTCCTCTCTCTGCCGGAGTCCATCACCAAGATAGCTAAAGCACGTCTTACCGCTCCATGCGCCTGGCCACGCCCCCCTAAGGGTGGCTTTTTAATGATAAACGGTGGAGTTTTCTAGAAAGATGATTAACTGCTATTGTTGTGACATGCCGAGAATTTCTTCACGCAGACTTGTAAAATAACCGAAAGGTCCACTTTAAACACATCCCACCTTCATTATAAACAGCTTCTTATTCAATAAGCTCTCGGAACATTGACATCCCCGGGGCGTTACTAAAACCTCTTTTACCTAAACTGTTAAAGGATGTCATTTAGGCATAATGGCCCTTTAATATATAAACACTGAAACATTGACCAGCAGAAGTCTGCGGGCGTTCTCCTGTTTATAAGACCCAGTGATAGCAGAGGGGCGCTTATTTCAAACATAACCGCTTAACCATTAATTGCGTTTCACCTTCAGACCTCCGGCTGTTGGAGAGTCCTCCTGATTTTATTGGAAGCTTCTTACAGGGGGAGTTTGGAAATGCTGGCGTCTGTTATTTTAGTGATAATACTTTGAGCCTGTGTTTATTTAAAACGTGTGGCTGGTGGATGGAGAGCTAGTCACTGTAATGAGGGGCATGAAAGACGGGAGAGGGGAAAGCATTGGATGGGGAGGGGAGAGCTGCCAGGGAATTGTACAGCTCTCCTAACAGCCTTGTTTCCTCCTCACTGACAGCCGCTAAAGCGGGGTTCTTCAAATGCAAATCTCAAGGGTCACTAATGAGTTTCATAAGGCAGTCTGAGAAGTGCCGGGAGCATTCTCACATTCTGGAGTGGCCCTTTCTGCTGTGTCCGAGACCTCCCATTTAGGCTTTTATGCACGGATAGCATAACTGTCCTTTATTTGGAACTGAAAGCGTGTCTACACCCAAGAACAAAAATGTAATATATTGCAGTTCACAAGTCCTGAGATGTGGTGGCTGCATTTTTGTTTTCTTTATCTATTGATTTTCACCTGGAGATCCAGCCAGTAACACACTTCCTGTCTTAAGGTGCCCATACACCTATCGATTGTCATTCAGAAATCGTCCACCAATGGTCGTTCGAACGATAATGGATCAGTTGATGGGAACCTAGCGATTTTTTTATTACTGTACTTCTGGCCGAATTCCCTCAATCGGTCAGGGTGGGAAACTTTTTTAGAATCATACAAAAATTAATGGATTGGTGGCGTTTTCGTATGGAAAAAATGCACACTGCACATGCACATACGAAAATCCGTTCTGTGGATTGATGAAATTCGGTGAGTTAGTATTCAGGGGCGTCCCGAGGCCGGGTGTCACCCGGAGCGGAGAGTGGGTGACACCCTGCCGTGACGTCATCGTGCATGCGCGTGTCGTCACCATGCGCGATGACGTCATCACGCATGCGCGGCCGTCTAATTGACGCCTGCCAGCGGCCATCTTTGTGATGGACGCCAGCAGAGAGAGGAGGGGACGTTTACCCAGCGGGATGAGGTATGCCGCGGGGTCCCCTCCTCTCTCCTGACACTGTCGGGCTCTCGGTCCACGACCGAGTGCCCGACTCTTTAGAGCGGGTGTCACCCCTCCAATGGCGTCACCCGGGTACCGGGCCACACCCCCCTTGTGACGCCACAGTATTGCTAAAGAACGATTATCGAAACGACATTGGACTGTGCATGATGGGGTATTTGAGCATAAATTGAAGGAGGGTTCGATGAAGGCACGAAAAAAACTAACGATAATCGATAGGTGTATGGCCAGCTTTGGGGTGGCTGCGCTCACTCCTCTACTGTATCTATGGAGCAGTAACGCAGCCACCTTTGGACAGCAGCATTGTCAACCTGTGGAGAGGGTAGTGTTAGAGGGATTAGTAGATTTAGATGGATTTTATATATGTGACCAACAAATTAAAGCCTCATTCTAGCAAATATTTTTTTGTTCAGTCAAAATGTTTATTGATTTTAAACAGTAAACTGTAAATACAACATAGTAACACTGTTTGGAACTACAAATCCAATAGGGTTGCGTGTTCAAGCAGAATTGACAGAATCAAAATCAAGGTGTGCAACCATATAAGCCAGGGGTCCAACAATTTTTTGTGGTAAGATCTACTTTTCAAATGACGAGCTACATGAGATCTACCAATGAAAAAAAAGCTCCCTCTCTCTCTCTCCTGGCTCACCTTGCTGTATTTTGCAACAGGCTGTGTAAACTAATATTCTTTGATGTAATACATTGCACTTCAACCACCAGAATCCACCAGAAAGGTGTCAGAGAGCTCGGCTCAGCAGACTCGGGCTAATAGGTAATCATGTGTGCACAGCTAAATAAATATACCAAAATTGAATAAAGGGGCCGCCATCCCCCCCCCCTTCGTGATCTACCAGCATCAGCTTTGAGAGCTACTGGTAGATCACCATCTACCTTATGGGCACCCCTGATATAAGCCCTATCGGGCTAACAAGGAATACAGTGGTACCTCGGTTCAGGAATTTAATTGGTTCCACGATTCTGGTCGCGAACCGAAACAAATCTCCCCATAAGGTTCAATGTAAATAAGGTTAATCCGTTCTGACCCCTACGAACGTGGTCGCGAACCGATTTTAGTTGCGAACAGAATCAAATTTTCCCATGGGGTTCAATGTAAATGAGGTTAAACCGTTCTGAACCATATGTAGAAAAAACATTTTTAACCGCAAAAATATGAAACAAAGTACAGTACAGCATGAAGATAGTGAACACTAATGTTCTGGTCACCTTCATTACCGCTCTGCACTTTCTTGTCACCTTGATTACCGCTTTGCACATTCTTGACAACTTCATTACTGCTCTGCACTTTCTTTTTACCACCATGCTTGCTCTTCTTTGGAGCCATGCTGGATTGAATAATACTGTCCAGTGTGAGAAACACAAAACAAAAAAGGGCGCCTCCATAGTTTAAAACTGTAGTTTAATGATAAATCACACAGCAGTGTCCTCTGCCTTGGGGGCAGAGGACACTGGTGCAACATATCCTTTCCAGTTTGTCTCTGTTAGAGATTTCGAGTTCCCATCGTGTTCTACATGCTTTTATTGTACAGATGTTCCACAGCTGTGTGATTTATCATTAAACTACAGTTTTACACTATGGAGGCGCCCTTTTTCGTTTTGTGTTTCTCAGATTGGCGGTCTATTTGACCAGTGGGAACTGCCTCATCAGTGTTGTTAACATCAGAGCTGGCCAAGTTGCAGTTGGAGGCGCCGGTGTCGTTTTTAATACTGTACAGTACTGTGTGTGCTAAAAAGCACACAAAAAAAGCTTTAACCAGTTGACATCCGCGGTGTTAAACCCCCTTCCCATCCAGGCCATTTTTCAGTATTCAGCGCTGCGGTACTTTAACTGACATTTATTCAGTCATGCAGCGCTTTGTGCACATGTCTGTCTGCGACCGCGATCTCAACTAGAGGAACATCTAGTGTAACCATCGCACTCCTGACCGAACAATACCCTTAGAGTCGGGTGGGTGCCAAAGTGACTGCAGATGCCTCTGCAATCATTTCCAGCAACGGAGGGGTTAACACGTGTTCATGTGATTTGTCCACTGTCTTTCTCACCATGTATATATATCTGCACTTGTACTGTGGTGTTTCACATTCTGTTTGCCTGAAGAAGGAACTGCTGTCGTTCCGAAACGTCGCTATATGATGTGATAGCAATCGAGTCAATGAACCATTTTTGACTTGAAATTCTATTGGAGTGCGAGCGACTTTATACACACACTCAACTAGAGGAAGCCACCACCACGTTTCAGAGCGGGGAAGGTGGCCACCATTGTGTTCGTCACTCGACGCAGAGTTGGCGAACGGAGGCGAAATTTTGCCGAACTTCCTGTTCGCGAACCGAGGTATTACTGCACTTCAATATAATCGGAATGTATAGAAAAAGGTAATTGGTCAACGAAGAGGGCCCTTATATGAGCAACCCCGGAGGGGAAGACTCTGAATAGAACATTGAAAACAAAAAATGGGTAGAGAGGAAGATGCGAGCATATCAGAGTAATAAAGGGTAGAAAGCAAAGACTTTTTTAAGCAACTACAGACATTTTTTTCCCTTTTGAGATAAAGGTTTTTAACTATGAGTAAAAGCTTTCTATTGTAAGCACCCCTGCCAGTGGTAAATGGGGTGTTTCAACCCTCCAACTGCAGCATTTCCTGCACAGTTTGGTCTCTTAAAGAAAGTTTAAAAAAATAACAGACTTACAGGCAGGATCAACAGGTAATACAACTATGTTACGGGGGTCGGAAACAATGACTGCTGTGTTACAGCTTTAGACAGACTGCATCATACATGTTATTTTTCTATTTTACACATAGTTAACCTTTAATTTCTCCACTTCAGCTGTGCCTCTTAATGTAGATCTAAACCCAATCAATACAATTTCATGTGAGCTTTGAAACGTTAATGTCACTTCAAAGTACATTTTCAACCTTTTTGGAATCTGAGGTTTCATTCAAATAATATCTGGTGAATGAAGGTCACTTCGTCATAATTGTTTAAAAATTGTTCACCAGCAATGTCACCCTGTCACACACTCCACCAATGGAGGCTACGTATGGTTATGCTGACACACGTTACACAGGCAGTGCATCTAAAGGCTCATATGTGACATTCTGAGCCCCAATTCCAGTTACTATGTGACCTCATAAAGTAAGCAAAAAACTTCCATCAACTTCCAGTCCTTGAGGGGGTAGCCCGACTGCAAAGGTTATTAATAATTTCCCCAGAATTTTTCTTTAAAGGAGAACTATGAGGTGAGTGCCTTTCACTCACCTCATAGTTCTAGCCGACCTGTGACAATGAGACTGTCACAGGTCGGCTCAGTAGATCGGGAAGTGAGCGAACACATATCGGCGTTCGCTCACCTCTCGATCCTGTCACGCCTCTCTGCCGTGACAGGGGAGGGGCTGGATTCCCCCCTCCGATCCGCCAGCGCTGACTGGTGGATCGGACGGGGAAGGGGGCGGGTACAGCTGGCTCTGCCTTTAGATAGGCAGAGTCAGCTGTCAGTCACGCAGCTGGGCGGATCCCGGCACAATTGTCAAGATCCGCTTCAGCTGCGGCGTCTCAGTATACTCAGTATACTGAGCCTAGGGTGGCGGGAGGACGCTAGTTTGTGTCCTCCCGTTACCCTAAGGAGAACTATGGGGAAAAGACTTAACCCCATAGTTCTCCTTTAAGCTAAAGGGTTTTTGACTCAAAGTGAGTAAGTCATGTCTTTGCATTGGAGAGATGAAAGCAAGAGAGCAGTAGTGACCAGGTGGAGAAACTACCAATTGGCTCGGATCCATGAGGACGATCAATGAAGAATGCCTGCCGAAGTTGTATTGCCCCCTAGACATAATTTATCAATGCTGCCGTTGTTTCCATAGCCCGCTGCTATCACTATGTTTGATTGCTCCCTCCTTCCTAGTCCAAATAGGAATGTGCCCACTACCAAGCCACTACTTCCTCTGCAGCAATGTGTCGAGCCAAAACATGGAAGCCATGCTTTCACATCTGACCATACTCTGATGTCTATGACTAGCATTTTCTTACCTACTGTGTATTGTTGACTTTTATTTGACCATCAGAAATTGTGATATGTTTTTGTAAGTATACAGATAAAGAAAATCCGGAAAAAACAATATGAACTTTAGTTCAGCTGGCATTGGTAGTGGTTCACAGGCTGAAGTGCCAACACTGATATTTGCCAGTACACAGCATCTGAATTCTTGTTTTTAGGAGTCACTGTCCTGGTTTAGCCTTTTGCTCTTTTTTTTTTTTTACCTTGTGTTCTTTCATTTCCAATGGATTAGACAATCTGAGATCACGGGAGGATAATCAGCAGGAAGGTACTTTTGGATTTTGTATGTTACATGATTGTTGCACAAATGTTTATTAAATGAGGCCATGGCCTTGGGGCAGCAGGGGGTAGAGGGGCAGCACAGCTTGTCAGTCTATTAAATAGATTCCACCAAATCTCCATCACCTCCGCTGTGATTAAAGATCTCAACCCCACAGGTACAGCACTGTCAGCAAGAGCGGCTCCCACCCGACAGTTTCCCCCCTCCACACCCTGCTCCTACGCTGCACGGAAACATCAGCCGACAGTTTCGCCCCAGCACTCCCCTCTCCAACGCTGCACGGAAACATCAGCATCCCCCACGCAGCGTCAAAGCCCCCAACCACCACGGAGGGGATAGAGATTCAATGGGATCCACCCAACAAGCTGTCAGTAAGCAAGGGATTTCCTATCAAATAAATCCATAGATATCACCTGCAGCACTGCGGTGAATAAAAAGCTCTCAACGCCGCATGCAAAAGATGCTGATGCTGCCACGCAGCTCCAAAGCAAAGTGAAGAGGGGCGGCACAGCCAGGAAAAAGCCTTCCCCACCGACAGCCCCACACCCGCGGTGCCAAGATCCCCAACCACCGCAGGTTTGGCGGAGGCGGGGGCACATTGAGGAACTTGGCCTTGGGGCAGCAGTGAGAGTAAAACCGGCCCTGACAGGAAGCTCCAAGTTTCACACTGGATTTCTGCACAGATCTGGAAGAAATATACAAAACACACCAAGATTCAAGGAAGAATTCAAACCACTCTTATCCAGGAGTTCAGCTTTACCATCTACTTTCAGAAGTATGTCTTATCTGTCTTTTTATATATGGGCCTTTTAATGGGGAAAAAAAAATGTATTTGATTTTATGAAAGAGCAAAGAGGGGCCCTCATGTTTTCCAGAGCATGCTCTTGTACCATGTCCAGACTTTGCGTCCTGGAGGTACGAGCCTGTGTGGCCTTAAGCGAGAAGGAAGCCGTCAGAAACATTTCTTTCTGTGTACAATAAACGCCATGTCCCCCAGGCCTATCGTATTACTAGCTGTGATACTCTTAGAGATATCGCCCCTTCAGGTGCTGTCAGATATAATGAGCGGGGTCAGAGATCAGCCCTGCGAAGAGCGGCATGTTGGGTAATCTGGGGAATTCGGGACGTATCTGTATACCTTTTGTACAAGGCGATACAGACGAGAGGGGTCAGGCCAGAGGTCGGCCTACTCACACCTTCATGCAGGTATTTATATGGCCTTCTCATTTCCACAGCCCCCAAAGACGGAGCCCACTCATAAAATATAACAAAGGAAAATACATTTCTAGAACTTGGAGGAATGCAGTGAACACTTGAATATTTAAGTCCTTGTCAAGCAAACCAAGTAACAAATTATACCATTTGAAATATTTATTATGGACAGACAGATGCAAGTTTATTTATAAAAAGAACCTGTCAGTTTAAGGGCTGATAACCTACTCCACCCCCCCCCCCCCCCCCCCAAAAAGAAAGAGCTCTCGGACATCCAGTGATTTCTGACTAGATCTGGCCAGTGCCTATATTAACTACCCATTTAGTCTTATCAGATCTCTTCAGGTTTGTTAATGCACATTCAGGGGAATTCAAAAAGAGTGAGGTTGAGAAAAGTGTCTCACGGTTACAGGAATAGTGTCGTTATCTGTGCCAATTCCATGTACATGGCTGCATAGCATTCATGAATGTGATGCAAATGTGTCTGAGACAGATTTCAGTTGGGTCTGCAGTTTCAAGGAATGTCTCACCTGAGTCATGTGTCGCATACCGCGACACACATATACAATATGAACATGCGACAGATTAGTTACGCCAAAAAGTACTCTGTCTTACTTTGCATCAGTTTTCTGATTACCGAACTGTCAGAGTTTATTGATTGAATATGTTGCAAGCGCAGTGCCAGAATGATACATGGTGCAAATAAGAACTACTTGAATTTGGTGCTGGAGTCGGTAGTGGTCCGGAGCATGTTGTAGAATGTGTCCCTCGCACAATATAGCTAGTGCATATCTCTCTACAGTGGCATGGATGTGCTAGTGCACATCTGTCCACGATGACATGGATGAGCTAGTGCATGTCTCTCGGTGATGAAATGGATGTGTTAGTGCATCTATCCCTGTCAAGAAATGAATGTGCTAGTGCACCTATAGCCACAATGAAATGAATGTGCTAGCGCACCTCTCTCTGTGATGAAATGAATGTGCTAGTGCACCTTTCTCCACGATCACATGGGTGTGCTAGTGCACGCCTCAATGTTATGAAATGAATGTGCTAGTGTATCTCTCCCTGTCAAGAAATGAATGTGCTAGTGCACCTATAGCCATGGTAAAATGAATGTGCTAGTGCACCTATCTCCACGATGACATGGATGTGCTAGTGCATGCCTCAATGTGATGAAATGAATGTGCTAGTGCATCTCTCCCCGTCAAGAAATGAATGTGCTAGTGCACCTATAGCTATGGCAAAATGAATGTGCTAGTGCGCCCCTCTCTGTGGTGAAATGAATGTGCTAGTGCACCTATCTCCATGATGAAACGAATGTGCTAGTGCAAGTCTCTCTGCAATGAAATGAAGGTGCTAGCGCACCCCCCTGCGTAATGACATGGAGGTGCTAGTGCACGTCACTCTGTGACGAAATGGATCTCTCCGCAATGCCAAGATGCCTTGCGCTGCTGAGCACTCGCAAGTTGTACGCGCTAGCACGCTATTTGTTGACAAGTCGGCGTTGAGTCCATGGGTCACATGTATTTCAACACCAACAAGTGGAGTTTAATTTGTTATTTTATGATTTTTCACATACTTTAATCTCCTCCACTCATTGTTTCTGCTACGTGGTCATATTGCAGCGTTGTGCAATCGTGTGAGATCAGTTCCCCTAATCACACAAATGCTGAAAAGTTGTGTTGCATCTCTCATTATATTTAATGCGACACAAACAAAGAGACTGAATCCGTGAGATTTAAGTTGCACAGTGGAGCGGATGAATAATCATTCATGTAACCCTAACCTGACAGGTTACCTTTTAAAGTTTCTAGCCAGCAAATTTCTCTTGGAGAAGTGCTTCGCAATACTGTACAAAGTGCAGATGAGGAAATATCCTTCTGCTATCCCATCCAAAATGCATCGTGGTGCGCCAACGAATCTGCCTAATTTCCAAATGAAATGACAGTTCTTAAGATAACAATTTTCCCCTCGCAGACATATCTGCAAATACGATATAGATTTTGAACACGTCGTTACATTTCACAGTAATTATGTTTTTTTGTGGTTTATATAAAAAAAAAAAGTCAGTCAGAGTGTAACATTTGTAATCTGTTAACACTTTAATCAATATTATTGCATATTATAATTCTAGTCAATTGCTTTTGGAATTCGTAGCTTAGTTGCACATTAAATTCATACGGATTTTATTCTTTTTCTGATTTTATAAAACACATCCAAATTACCTCACTGACATAGCTTGTTAACATGTTATATTTCTTCTCAACGTGAATTTGAAAGGCATTTAGGGGCATATTTGGTCTTTAAGTCACTGGTGTGGAATTTTGGCTTCCTATGTGGAGTCCCTTGTGAAAGGGTAGTAAAGCAGAGCTTTATTAAAAATATTAAAGTGGACCTATACATTAAATCCAATGTTTGGTTTTCAAAAAGGGGGACTCATTAGCACAGTTTAATGTGTCAAGGTAATCAGTAAAAAATGTACCTTTTGTATTAATTCCAGATGTGATGAGGGAGCACACTTCACACATATGACAGTGCCTAGGCAGGAGTTTGGTAAACATATCCTGCCCAATTCTGTTATGGATTACTGGATTACATTGATGTGAACATATCTGTTTGTACCTCCATTCATATAGTGGTTGCCTAACAGCTACCCAGCTAAATGAACATGGCTCAAGAGAAGGTGCAGAATGCCTACAGTCAGAGAGTATCATTCACAACTGACTCCTCTGTCTAGTTAAAGGGTAAGTTTGCCCGAGCCTCACTCTGCTTTAAAGGAGAACTATGGGGTCAGTGCTTTTCCCCATAGTTCTTATTAGGGTAACGGGAGGACACAAACTAGCGTCCTCCCATCACCCAAAGCTCAGTATACTGAGACGCTGCAGCCGGGACGGATCCTGGCAATACTGTCTGGATCCACCCAGCTGCGTGAGTGACAGCTGGCTCTGCCTATCTAGAGACAGAGCCAGCTGACCCGCCCCCTCCCCCGTCCGTCCCTCCAGTCAGCGCTGGAGGATCGGACAGGGGAGGGGGGGAATCCCAGGGGAGGGGGGGAATCCCTGCAGGGAGCCGTGAGTGACAGTCACCTCTCTCTGCAGGGACAGGATCGATAAGTGAGCGAGCGACGGTATGTGCTTGCTCACTTCCCGATCTATTGAGCCGACGTGTGACAGTTTAATTGTCGCACGTCGGCTAGAACTATGAGGCTGAGTGATTTTTTTTTTTGATGTTATATTTATATTTAATGAGAATTTACAACCACATTCAGATTTTTCCACCGTCTAAACACCTGCAATTTGTCTGTAGACAACAGTGAACAAGGTGCAGCTGTAACAAATCTTCTTTCTACCGTTTGTGATTTGCTGAATGAAAGGAGACTTGGAAAACTATCGGCAAGAGGCTGAGTGATTTTCACTCGCCTCATAGTTCTCCTTTAACTTAAAACTGAATTCCAGGCAAACAGCTAAATGCACAAATAAAATACAAACATGGGTGTAGTCATACCTTACAAAGGGTTTGTATTTATGTCTATTCGGTCCTTAGATTTACACAGCTCCGAACCGACCGAACGCCTAGGCTTTTGGGAACATAAACAGTACAAGAGAGATGCCTCCTCCAGCCACTGAAGCTTCATGGGATAGGTGACGTGCATATCCCATTAGGCTTCAGGAGCAGGCTGTACATTATTTTCCCCTAGAATGATGGGGGGGGGGGGGGGGGGGTTTAATTTGTTTTTTAAAAAGTTCAGCTATTTTACACTGTGCAGGGTGGAGGAATGCAATGGGGCAAAGTTTATTTTTTTGAGTGAACGTCCTCTTTGTTTCCATTGTATCTGTCCGGCTCTATGTATGGAAAACAGTAACAGAAGAAATGATATGCTTCTTCATCTCTCTTGCACTGTTTATGTGTCTAAAAGCCTAGGCATTTGGTCATGTGATCCCTTTCCAAAGGCAGAATCAGAATTCAGATTGGATGCAGAGCTCACATGACAAAGTTCCAAGGCCTTTGGTCACATTCCCTGCATGGAAGGGAGCTCTTTTAAGCCCTGCCAAGTGTCATCCCACTTTCCTGTGAGGCTGCTATAGTGGCCAGTAAGGGCACTTCCATTGGTCAGTAGAATAGCAGTTGGTGAAGCTTAGCCATGACGTCAAGAAATGTTAGGCCCTAATAACAAAATAAAGACTAACAGGGTTATTCACAAAAGGGTGAAGAGTTTGGAAAAGGCCGGAGAAGTGAACAATCTAGAACAACATAGCTGACTTGGAAAAATTATCCAATCCAGCTCACTTTCCAGTTCAGCTATGTTGTCCTAGATTGTTCACTTCTCCTCCCTTCCCCAAACTCTTCACCCTTTTGTGAATACCCCTGTAAATAAGCAAATAGGAGAGGCTTTTTTTGGGGTAATAACAGACAATTTGTGGTGTCTGCTCTAACACATGACTTGCTTGATTCCCCCATCCTCCATCCATGCTACCCATTTACCCTGCCGGCTGTTGTATCCTGATAGCCAGCGACCATGGCAACTATTCAGCCAACAGTTTTCCACCTATTTTCTTCAACAAAAGTTGAAAAAAATTGACTTTTATCAAGTGGATCGAATCTCTGCTGGTTCAGCCAAAATGTGGTACGTGTATGGCCAGCTTTTCCATAAGATGGAGTACAGGATCTCCATCTGCCACGTCATTGCCAGAAGTAGATGCATGTGTACCACACCACTTCTGGAGATGCTGAGTACAATAATGGCGGTAAGCCCTCTTCATTTTGTCGCGCTGCGGGAAAGCGGGGTTCATTTATCAGTGGAGTCCTTGTAGTCACTCAAAAATACATATCTGGAATATTTTTCTCGCCGATGCAGACAGAAGATTACTGTTTCTGCGCTCCATCTCAGCCTGCGGCGCTGGAACCTTACGAATTGGTCCCTGATAAGAAACAGCTGCTTGCATCTACTTGTTTACCGTAACCACGATGGAATTAAACTTGGCAGATGTTTCTCATATTCACCTTTCCCTGCAGACCTGGCACCAGTGAGACCAGGGTGATTGACAGCGGTAGGAAACTGCCAGGCTATAGCATCACCATGGAAGAATAAGAATATATTAGTATTTTGTGTGCTGCCTCCACTCCTCTGACACATAAAGGTGCATACATTTGTTTTCTTCAGCATCTGTCTAGATGACTAAATGCATTCCGAGCATTGGCCAAGCATTGCTGTTTATCTTAAGAGTTTTGAATAGAACAGAATCCTAAACCTGGCCGTACGCTCGGCATTTTCTCTCCTTCAGCATGAAAGTGTATTCAACGAAAATATCTGTGCTTAAAGTGACATTAAAGCCAAATTTTTTTTCCCCCCCCCCATGTAAATGTTAGCACTTACCTCAAATGATGTCTCTTATTCTGATCTTCCTTTTTCTTTCCCCATGTTTTCATGTGTCCCTCCAGCGGTGCGGCGTCACTCCGATCCAGCGCTGACTGCTCTGTCTCTCCGATCCAGCGGTGTCTGCAGGCGGGTGCACGCGTCCATAGACTTACCTTGCGTCTCTGCTCGTCTCCCGGCCGAGAATCGGAACTGCGTATGCGCCCGCCCCAAGATCCTTTGCGGCCGTACGAGCAGTTCCTGATTCTCGG
>NW_017306644.1:278485-283218 GCF_000935625.1 Nanorana parkeri | reverse complement strand
TCCCCCCCCCCCCCCCATGTAAATGTTAGCACTTACCTCAAATGATGTCTCTTATTCTGATCATCCTCTTCTTTCCCCATGTTTTCATGTGTCCCTCCAGCGGTGCGGCGGCTCTCCGATCCAGCGCTGACTGCTCTGTCTCTCCGATCCAGCAGTGTCTGCAGGCGGGTGCACGCGTCCATAGACGTACCTTGCGTCTCTGCTTGTCTCCCGGCCGAGAATCGGAACTGCGCATGCGCATACGCCCGCCCCAAGAGCCTTTGCGGCTGTACGATAACTTCCTGATTCTCTGCGCGGGAGCGAGCAGCGATAACGAGGTAAGTTTAAAACTAGTTCAAGCGAGTTTTTTTTTTTTAAACTTCTTGCCTATATCTACTGCTTGCTAACACTTCTCAGGGTCTTCGCCAAATCCAACAAAGCAAAAAATGAGAGGTCCTGAGGTCTTCAGCTGCCTTAAAGGTTAACTTTACCCATAAGTGCAAAATAACAACAAAGGCACCTTTAGAAATGTTTAGTAATTACAATCTACAAACAGATTCTTCTAGACAATACCTTATTTTTCTTTTCTTCCCCAGTCTTCTGACAGTGGTCATTTTAACTAAGGGCAGATTGCTATATCTCCCTTTACTTCCTGGAACTCTGGCACATGTGACTAGAACATGTGACCATACACATCATCTCAGGGGAGGAAAATGCCTTTGCCTGAGATCTCATGAGATTACAGATGAGATTTCCCAGCAATGCACTGCTGATGTAACCTTCCCAGGATGCAATGCTTGGGCACGATTACATAATTTGTGCCGAAGTGGAGCAGGAAGTGGCAAAAAATAAATTGTAATTAATATAAAAATATGTTTGTTTAGCTAATGAATGTAAGATGATTTCCTATCAGCATGCAGAGCTGTACGCTGATGTGATTTTTAGTCAAGGGGGTAAAGGTCCAGTTTAAGCAAGTCTGACATAGTCTGTACCTTTAAAGTGGAACTATAGCCTTATAATAAAACACTGGCAGCCGGGAGGCTTTAATTGCAGAAGGAACACTGTATGTCTCATTTGCAATAAAAGCTCCTCTTCTGCTTGCCAGCAATGTTAATCCTAAATATACACTGAGCCACGCATGTGCAACTCAATGTACGTTCTTGGCATGCCTTGGTACCGGGATGAATATACTCCCATGCACAGGAGTTACCTGAAGGAGTTGAAGACACTGAACTTGGATTGAGACTGAGCAAAGAGACCAGTGACGGGGATTGCAGATGTCATATTGCCGGAAGGGGCGGTAAGTACAGTGGATACAGGATGGGACTACGGTACCTACCTGCGTGTCATTTAACAATTGCTATATATGTGTCCTAGGGTGGAATCTCAGAGAAGTTTAGAGTCAGGAACCACATGATGCAGACTGAGGTGCCCTGACCCGACAATGTGGCTTCACTGGTATGTGCAAATGTATGCAACATAAAAACGTCTGTTTTTAACTTAAATGTTGAAACCGTTTAATTAGGTTTTTTGTGCTGACTAGTTCGATTTAGTGCTGGGGAATTTTTGTATTCTTCTTCAGAAAGGACTCCAGCACCCTATTAAACACATTTCCAGAGGTTTAATAAAATATTTTCTTTTCTGGTTGAAGAGTAATGTCCCATTTCCTCCCCGATTTTTACTGCCTGTGTTTTATCACCGTTCCCATTCCCATCAGGACCCCATCTAAATGAACCATTTTAATGCCTTTAAAAGACTTCTCAAGTCAGAATGAAGTTTCATCTAAGTGTCCTGACTAGATAAACTCAGATTTTATTTGCTTTTCTGTTTATTGTTCCGTGTGCGGATCATTTGCCGAAGTGAAAGTTTCCATATAATATCCCATGTGAGAGAGACTTCAGTATGTAAAAGTACATGTTTACACAGTTACATTTATTTAAACAAAACTTAGGGGGTTAACCGAGTTGAAGTGAAGGAAGTTCGGCTATTCACTTCAGCTGTTTTCAGCCGTGCATCGGCTGGCCTCGGCATGTTTGGCTGAGCCGAAGTGAAGAACCCGTTCGACTCAGCCGATCCAACATCTGGATCGGCTGAGCTGAACACCCGGCGGTTCACTGGCTCCCACTCGCCCCTATTCTCATAGGGGCCGAATAGCAGTGAGTGAATAGCCGCTTGGTTTTTGTGCACGCTACCTCTGAGGTACCGAGCACAATAAAAAAAATGTAAACAAAAGAAAGACATTTAGGTCTGGTAGGAAAATTAGGAGGGACCTCAAATGACCCCCATGTAAAAAAAAAGTGTGTGGGGTTCCCCACAAAAGTCAAAGCAGGCCGTTCAGGTCTGGTAGAACTTTTAAGGGGGAACCCCACACCCCCCAAAAATGGGGGGGGGGAGTGGGGTCCCCCTAAAATTCCCACCCAGACCCTTAATCTGAGCACAGGCAGGGCAGGAAAGGAGGGGGGAGGCTGCGAGCCTCCCTGCGCCGTACCAGGCCACATGCCTGTTTGGCTGCTGTACGAGCTATTTTGAATAGCCCGTACAGCCGTCCTTCGGTTCGGCTGAACCGAAGTGCTCTGGCATCGAAGTGAGCCGAAAGGATTAGCCGAAGCCCCTTAATTTATGCTTCAGGCAAAGTAGGCAGATGTCTATTGACATTTTAAACTTTGACTACATAGCCCATGATGCATTGCTTCCAGCAAGCAATGATAATGTTACATTGTTCAGACATAGTTAAGAAGGTAGGCTCTCGGTCAGTTGCAACCCGCCGGCCTCGTCCCCGCCTGCCGGCCTGGTCCCCGCCGCTACGATAGCCTCCGGTTCTCTTCCCTTGATAAATAACATTTATCAAGGGGAGAGAACCACAGCAAGTGCCGCTCTCAGGGAATCTGCCGCTCCAGGCAAACGCCTTGTTTGCCTCGCGGCAGATACGCCCCTGCTCTCTGTGAGAGTTGTGACACAAGGAAGCTGAGTGAACTGGTGTCAGTGCATTGAGGAAGTACATCCTATGAGCATTTTCAATAAGTAAGTTTAAAGGCTTCTAGATCAACATGGTTATTAGGAGTGGGATAGAACTTATGGAAATTCAGTATAGAAATACAAATGTATTTTTAGTCTTTGACCATTGATAAACATCTGTGGGAATGCCCTGACCCACAGCCAATTAGGCAGAAGACCCATGTAGCTTCTGTGTTTGGATGAGCTCAGGTTCAGATGGCGTCAGTCTGAACACGTGCTCTTAAAAAAGTACCAGAGCATTGATTACATGCCAATGGAACTGTGAATTCAAAAGCAATTTTCACCATTTCGGGGTCTGCTCTGTGAGTATTCTTACTTCAAGTGCAGTTGACAAGACCACATAGACCTCAGATAAAATCCTTTTATAAGACATATTTGTAAACTGTTAAAGTGACATTAAACCCTCAGATTTTTTAACATAGAACAATACTGTAATGTGTGCCTTACTGTAATCCATGGTAGTTTCCCTTCTCTTTGCTGCTCTTCCTTTTAAATCCTCATGTCTTCTCATGCTTGGGGAGAACTTCCCTTTGCAGCTCAGGGCCTCTTCCTGTAGTGCTGGCTCAGGTTGCAAACCTACACACAGACACCATGTATTCATTCCAGAGACAAGGCAGCCTGCTGCAAAACAGAAGTTCTGCCCAGCATGAGAACAGATTTAAAAGGAAGAGCAGCAAAGAGAAGGGAAACAACCATGGATTACAGTAAGGTACACATTACAGTATTGTTTTATGTTAAAAAATCTGAGGGTTTAATGTCACTTTAAATCACAGAACCGCAAGAACAGTTTTAAAAACATATTTATTCCCCTCAATTTTCACAAACCTTTGTTATGTATTTTTTATTATATAGAATGATGTGTTATTGTTTCACTATACTGGAGAGACTGATTATTGAACAGCAATGCAAAATCATTTCAGGGGGCCAATCCTTTTCTTGCCTCAACCATTTCACTGTTTCCTATAAATCCTATAAGCTGACCCTGTCTGTATGTCCCGTTTCATTAGGAATATAATCTGAAAACGTGTTGATTTTTTTCCCCCCTCTCATAGACTTGAAAATTCCTAGAACTGAGATTGTGAAAAGAGGGAAATAAATATATTTTGTGCAGTTTTCTTACAAGAGAAACTGAAGTGTTTGGAAATGAAGGCCAGAGGTTGAGCAGTCAGCAGGCAGAAATGCTTATTCCAGTAATAACACACATCTTGCTGGGTTGGTGATTTTCTCTGCAATAGTTTGAATGGGGTATTGGGTGGAGAGGATTTGGCACATTGTCCTTCGTCACTAAGATTTTTCAACATAATTTTGGCTTTGTTATCAGCAAAAATATTAGTTTATGCAGCAGAGTGGGGAAAGGTTAAAATAACTGGGAGATTATGGTTCCTTTTCTCTGTGTCCTATCACTAATTTTCTAGGTCGTAGAGCTCAGACAAAACAAGGAATGAATCTATATATATACACACTGAGTGGCCAGATTATTATGACCACCCCATCAGTACTTCGTTGGGCCGCCTGGTGACTCCACGAGATGGTGAAAGGTGATGCAAGGAACCTGACACGGCACTGTTGCCCTTCTGTTGTCTTGTACCAGTCTTGCCCCTCCCCCGTTCTGCCCTAACATTGACTAGTCGCTGACGGCCACAATTCGCACGTTCAAACCCAGATTTTCGGCTGACAGTCCGGTCTTTAAACACTTTAACAACAGCTGCTCTTGAACATTTAACAAATTCTGCTGTTTT
>NW_017306644.1:276781-278363 GCF_000935625.1 Nanorana parkeri | reverse complement strand
TACACTCACTGGCCACATTATTAGGTACACCTTGCTAGTACTGGGTTGGACCCCTTTTGTCTTCAGAACTGCTTTAATTCTTCGTGACATGGATTCAACAAGTTGATGGAAACATTCCTTAGAGAGTTTGGTCCATGTATATATGAAGGCATGCAGCATTTAAAACATGACGAAGGTTCAATCCTATCCCGACTCCAAGTTAAAAAAAAATGTCTTGGCTGGAGTTAGGCTTTAAAGATGAACATCATAGGGTAAGTGCCCCTTTAAACAAAGTGTACTTATCTCTTTTGTCCCTTTACCAAAACCTAACCTAGTTTACCTTCCTCCTCCACAGATGCATACTTCCCTTGATCTGATGCTACCTCTGGTATTTGTTCACATTCAGTGTCGCAAGACTCATTGTACTGGTTGCACTTGTGGATTACAGCCCCTTAGACTTCTATAGGGCTTCATCCTGAGACTGGAGGCGAAAGGGAGGCAGCCCAATAGAAGTCTATGGAGCTGTAATGTGCAGGCCTGGCCAGGATGTGAAGGTAAATATGCATCTGTGGAGGTGGAGGATGGGTCAGGGTAAAGGGGCAAATTGGATAAGTGCACTTTGTTTTAAAGTGCACTTATCCTATAAATATACGGTTGAGATACCCACTTGTTGGCAACCTACCCTCTTCCGTTACTTCTTCCTTCTCCCTGCCCTTCTTCCTCTCCCTTCTTGCAGCAGATGCTAATGATTTGTAGGAACCCCGTTATCATCCATATACTTGTCTTGCTGGATAAATATACAATCTACGTTTTCTGTGAATGTTCTATCCTATGTAATATACTTTCATTCTAATTTATAATCTGTACTGTTGTGCAAAGAAATGAGAAACAAAACAGAAGGCATTTAACGAGGGATACCCATATGGCAGCTGTTCAACCTGTCAAAGGACTTATACGTTTTTTCCATTCAGACTGAGACTTAGACAGCTCTGCAAGATTGTACAGCCGTCCCAATGACCTGACTTTTGTTCTCTGTAGCAGTTAAGGAAGAAAAGGGGCACCCTACCCCATGTTCCTGGTTTATAATTGCAAGGAGCAGCGGCAGTTCACCCCACAGATCACACTGCTCTTTCCTCCTGTCAGCATGTTTCTTGTCTGCACAAGTGGATGCACTACACCTGGTTGGCTTCTAATTTTAGATTGTAAGCCCTCACGGGCAGGGCCCTCCTTACCATCTTGTCTTAAATTGTATTGTGACTGTAATGTCTTCCTTATATTGTAAAGCGCTGTGCAAACTATTAGCGCTATATAAATCCTGTATAATAATAATAATAATGCTGCCTTCTTCTGTCAGTCTGAGGTCATTATTGTTAACCGCTTAAATTGCTATTTTTTATATCTGTCCAGATTTTAGCTTCCATGACAGTTCAGCAGCTTTATACTCCTGCAGGAGATTTTTGTGACTTTGGCCTCACCGGTCAAAAAAAAAACCCAAAACATAATGAAAACGATTGTTAATAGAAGCTAGTGGGAAGATCCTGCTGCAAAAAAAATGTGAGCGCAATGCCTAGTCACATGGTCCTTTTGTAATTGAAGACATATG
>NW_017306644.1:264497-276648 GCF_000935625.1 Nanorana parkeri | reverse complement strand
TTTGTGACTTTGGCCTCACCGGTCAAAAAAAAAACCCAAAACATAATGAAAACGATTGTTAATAGAAGCTAGTGGGAAGATCCTGCTGCAAAAAAAATGTGAGCGCAATGCCTAGTCACATGGTCCTTTTGTAATTGAAGACATTGTTTACAGATAAGATTTCCCAGGATGGCACTGGTGATGTAGTCTTGCCAGAATGCATCTGTGAGACCAGAGCCATCTCACCAGTCCCACATTCAACCAGGAAGTGGAAAACAGTCATTGTAAGTAAAAGCGGGAAAAAAAAAAAGATTTGAAATAACTTCATTAGGAGCAAATCAGACCAATAAATATAATTTTTTTTTAACTGCTCTGTATACCCCCGGAAAGCAAATGTTGGAATAAATCTCTATAGAGGAATACAAGCAGCACAGGCTTATCCCTGAGCAAGAACAATAGGGATCATTAAGCAGGATCCTGGTCTGTGCCAGTATGTGTCAAATTGTCAACAAAGATGTTTGTATTTTGGAACAATGCAAGTTAAAGTGACACTAAACTCAGGAAATACACCTTAAGAAATGCATTCAAGTACCTTACCTATGAACAACAATGTATCTTATTTGTGTATCACTCGGCTGTAGATCCTCCAATCATCTCTGAATTGGTGCTGACACGGTCCTTCCTTCTGGAGGGGGGCTACTTTTGTTCCCCATGGTCCCTGTGTGTGTTGTAAAGTAGTCACCGCTCCAATTGTAAACGAAACATTTGTAAACTAAACATGAGATTGTAGTCCATCCCGGGAACGAGCTTGGAGCGGTGACAACTTCACACCACACACCATGGGGTTCCATGCGGAACAGACGTATCCCCCCTCCAGAAGGAAGGACAGTGTTCTTTGTCATCAACTCCTATTGTAGCCATTGGATCTAGATGACAAACAACTTGCAGTTTTGGAAGGAGAGGTTGATAATGACACCTCCTGTATATCTCTCAGGACAAGTTTCTTTTAAAAAAAACTCTGTTGAGATAAGTGCACCATCTGCCACGGCCGGCCCATTCTTCTGAAATGCTGGTTGTCTGGCTGTCATGCTTTTCCAGGGGCTCCAGTATTTTTAAGTCATTAAAAAGTCTTGTCGTCAAAAGAGTTCTAACCTCCCTCAGACTTGACTTGCTGCGTGCTTGCTTTGGATCAGCGGCTAAGAAAGTATTGAAGCCAGAGGATGAAGATGACAGCCAGGCCACCAACAGGTTTCTGTTTTCTGTTGGTGGCCTGGCTGTCAGGAATGCCTGTTCAGTACTTGTGACTTGTAACGTGTAGCAAACATTGACTAATACATGGACAGGCTGTTGCAAATGCCCAACTACTGAATCAGCCTTGCGTGAAATGTTTTGTCATAGCGCTATGCGTGGGCATCCTTTTCCACATATTGGGGAATTTAGATGAGATAACTGCACATTCCCTTCGCTGCCATAATTTATTAAACGCTCCTTCAAGAATGATTTGGAATGAGAGAATATTTTATCTAATACTTTTTCTCTATCTGACTCTGGTTGTTAATGGAAAGTCTTTGCCCAATCTGCCAGGCACTCTGCATTCCAGGAGATAAGGTGGAGATTATCCAGAGCTCGGGCCTGTGTGGGAGAAGCGCACAGAGAGGGAGAGCTGACTCTTACCAGACACTGCGCTCACCTCCCCCGGTAAACCTCTTCTACAATCTGCATTGGTTTAGGTTTACCATACACAGGTTTTTCTGCAGTTTGACCCGATTTCCTCAAACTTAAAGTGACATTAAACCCTCAGATTTTTTTTAACATAAAACAATAGTGTAATGTGCAGGCCCGGATTCCCCACAAGGCCACCGAGGCCCGGCCTCGGGGCGGCACGTAGCAGAGGGTAATGTCACTTTAAACAGTTAAAACATACATCTAGATACAGAATTACCATAATTGACTAACAGGAAACAGACGCCAATTGAATTTCTAATTCCTTGAAGTTTTGTTGAAATTTGGGATATGTTGGCAAAATATTGTCATTGTGACAAAATGCATCGGAGTAAACAAGGCAGCCCAAATTAAAGTGACCCTAAACTCAGGTTTTAAATCTTAAAAATACATTTAAATACCTTTAACTATGAACAACAATGTATCTTATTTGTGTATCACTCGTCTGTAGATCCTCCAATCATCTCTGAATTGGTGCTGACACTGTCCTTCCTTCTGGAGGGTGGCTACTTTTGTTCCCCATGGTCCCCGTGTGTGCTCTAATGTAGTCACTGATCCAAGCTCGTTCCCGTGATGCACTGCAATCTCACGTTTAGTTAAGAATTTGTATTGATATTGGCTTCGGGCTCCCAGGGGCTGGCTTCGTGCTCATGTAAACAGACTCCTGGCAGCTAAAAGCAACAGTGCACACATTATCATCAAGTTCCCTTTAAGAATAGAAGGAACACACATAGAAATACATACATAAACTAAACTACTGTAAACACCCCCCAGATGAACACACTCTAAACAAAGAGAAAAAAAAGTTTGTTTCTTTTGTCAAGCATTTTAATTAGCGATATTGAGAGTTTCTGCTTTGGCCAACAGCAAAATCTGTAGTTTTGTGGCAGATTCAATTTTGCCAAAATCACCTAAATCCTCCCTAGGAATGGCTTTTCATCTTGTTTTTAAAAAAAGACAAGTGGTTGTTTAATGGAATAATACAACTGCAATCTAAATGAGATCTGTTTAAAGTACAAATGGCTGGAAATACCAATTGTTTGAGTTGCATAACACACTAATGTTGGATGAGAAGACCTTTCTCGCAATCAGTGTTCCAGTTCAGTAGGGTTGAGGCCAGGGCTCTGTAGCAGCCACTCGATTGCCTCCACAGCAAACTGGTCAAACCTTGTCTTTGTGGAGCTGGCTTTGTGCACAATCATGCTGAAACAGAAAGGGGCCTTCACTCAACTGTTGTCATAAGTTTGGATGCCCAAAATTGTCTAAAATGTCTTTGTAGGCTGTAGTATTAACTGTACCTTTCACTGGAAACCCTTGAACTAAATCATTTACAAGGGTGTCCACATACTTTGGACATATAGTAGGTGTGATGGTCAGTAGACATGAGCTCTGGTTCGGTTCCAAGGGAATGCCCTGGCCCGCAGCTACACATAAACAAAATTCCGCGATGCTTTTGACCTAATTTAGCCAGGTGGCCATATAAGGTCAGTGACATCGCTGCATTCCGCCTCTTTGCTTATGTGCAGCTGAGGACAAGGAATTCCCTGGCCACAGCTGATTGGGTGGCAGCGGAAGGAGCTTCCTTCTGTGTTTGGAGGAGCTCAGGTTTGGACCAGGCTGGTTCCCAATCTCATTTCATCCCTAATAGTTGGGTGTCCACATACTATTTTTTGCCATATAGTGTCATATAACATATATACAGCTTCAGTAAATATACGGTCAGTGGATGATTTGACAATTCTAGTCACAAGGTCTCTGTCTGAGGACTGGCCAATCAGCAGCTCTGCCTACACTACTGACATCAATCCCCAAGATCCCCTTGCATGAGCAGAGAGCAGAACATTAAGCCCCTTATATATCCTTCTGCCACACAGATATCATTTTAAACTAACTCTGACTTGACTTTTATGTGTAGGTCCACTTTAAATTGTTGCTAATGATGCCAGGTCCCTGGGAGGCCCGACTCTGACCTTGATTCAAGAGCATGTCTCTTGCTGTCACACTGGAAGCATTATCTCACTGTATTTATAAGCTACCAGAAGCTTTCATGCTCACATTTGTGTTATATTGTATGAGGCAGTTGTGTGTGTGGTAGATGTTAATAAAGAGGAGATGTCATGGGGTCTGGTTCATATTTTGCACCAGGACCCAGAGGAGTTAGCTATGCTGCTGGTTGTATATTGAATTTCCGTGACACTTTCACTGGCAGAAAGCGAAGCAAAACTCTGGCCTAAATCAGGGTAACGTTTTAATAAAGAGCCATTGAAACCAGTAGATATAGCCTAGTAACCTAATATTTGCATTGCAATGAGAAAACGGCTATATCTGCACCTTAAAGTGACATTAAACCCTCAGATTTTTTAACATAAAACAATACTGGCAAAGAGCGGCAAAGAGAAGGGAAACAACCATGGATTACAGTAAGGCACACATTACAGTATTGTTTTACGTTAAAACATCTGAGGGTTTAATGTCACTTTAAGCTCTTACATTCATGTGCCTGTGTGCTCTCAACCTCTGGTATGCCTTTGCCAGCAGAGCTTACACCAAGAAGAGATTTTCCTCCTGCGGCTTGGGTGTTTTTTCCTGCCATAGACCTCCCTAAACTGCATGTAAACCCTTACAACGAACTTCTTTTATTTGGTCCCTTTTGGTGTTTTCAATATGTCATTGAAAGTGCTTGTTATATCTGTGGGATAAGACACTTGTTGATCCTTCCAGAAATCTTGTAAGCGGATAAGTTCCTGTGCTCCCCGCCTCTGCTGGCTGTTAGCATTGTTTCCAGGTCCGTCTGTGTCCCTCTTCTTATGGTATAGAGAAAAAGAGAGGGGGGAGAGCTGTTCCGTAGTCCTGTCATAGGGGCAAAACGTTG
Source organism: Nanorana parkeri (assembly GCF_000935625.1). Classification (NCBI taxonomy): domain Eukaryota; kingdom Metazoa; phylum Chordata; class Amphibia; order Anura; family Dicroglossidae; genus Nanorana; species Nanorana parkeri. The sequence continues at coordinate 272,075 of NW_017306644.1, read as the reverse complement.
CTCCTCCATAGATACAGTACAGTGATTGTTGTCAGCCTAGGACAGGATATGTGTGACTAGGAAGCAGGATCTCTGGGTGAAAATATAGCCTGATAAAAGAGAACTAATGCAGCTACTATATCTAAGGATATATTCCTAGGGAGTATCTACCAGAGGGCCGGTGACACCATAATCCTGGTGTCACTGGGCCCATAGAAGAGTCCCTACAGGAATGCAAAGAGGAGAAACACTGTTGCGGCAGTGAAGATCCAGTAGGGGATCCACTCAGAAGTAACAAGGAAAAAAGTTGACAAATTCAATAGTTCTTTCATTCTTTAGGCCCAGGGTGAAGCTGTGTGAAGACCTAATGATTTATGTTTAATGGTGAAGTGAAGTCTTTTACTTAGTGCCAGTACGGGGTTCCCTGCCAAGCTCTGCTGAACATATCAGAGCACAGATGTGACTTAGTGGGGAGCAGCACCTGGATTTAATGAACAGATGTTAATAAATACTTAGATCTGCAATGCCATTCTGTGTATACAGCTCTTTGATCATGCGCTAATGGCTGTCAGTCTGATACAGGCTTTGGCTTACATTATGACGGCTGGAGCGATCGTTAGCAATGTTTGGGTAATAACTGTGCCGATTAATATATATCTCCTTATTAACCTGGTCACTGGGGGTGTAGGATGTGGATCCTACTTAGCGTGTAGGAGTGAGTTAGAAAATGCCAGTCTTAAAGGCCCATTAGACTGCTGCAGTGTATTATATGTGTAGGAAAGTGCGTTGTGTTAAAGTGTTGTCCCCTGCGTTACTTGGAGAACGGTAAGTATTCTACAAGTATACTACAATCAAAAGCATAACTTACAGTCTGTGAAATCCTCCAAGTGGGGGGTGCGGCGGTGGTGAAGCTTCCGTGTGCGGGAGTGGGACCACCTGTGGGAGGAGCTTGAAGCCCAAGTTGGACTTTAAGGCAGCTTACTCATTGTGAATGGGCTGCCACCATACTGCAGTGCTTATTTTAACAGACATGCAGCATTTTGTACAACAAAGCACACAACAGTGCACATATTGTTTGCTTCTGTGGATTGCAGTGTGTTGCCTAGGTGCTTGGAGTGACATTTAGGCCCCATTCACACACGAATCGGCCTGCACGTACAGCTCCGTGCTGCGTGCGGGGCCGTACCAAGTAGCTGCCGGGAAGGACAGGTGCTGCGCGTGATTAGAACGCAGCCCCCGTCATTCTCTATGGGGCTACGCGGCCGTACACCGTCCTACGCTCACCTCATTTGCAGGTCCGTAGGGGTGCGGGTTTTCTGGCCGGGACGCATACATGTTCCATTCCGGCGGCGTATGGATACGATCACCCGCACCCCTACGGACCTGCAAATTACGTGAGCATAGGGGGGCGTACGGCCGCGTAGCCCCATAGAGAAGGATGGGGGCTGCGTTCTAATCCCGTCCTACGTGCAGGCCGATTCGTGTGTCAATGGGGCCTTAAAAGTGAAGACACACAATGCACTGGACCTCACTATGATTCATGTGCACATTTTATCACAATGTAGTCTTAATGAGCTCTAAGGGAAAAATGTGTGCAGGAAAAAGCAACGGGCTATGTTTAATGCTCTCTCCCCAGCAGCGCATACTCGCCTTTACCTAGCTTAGCCCCTGCCCCATTATCCTCTGCTATAAGAAAAAAAAATACTCAGTACTTTGGGGTTTGAAAGGGCAAGTGACTCCGGCCATGTATCACCCAGTAAGCCTGACACACTGAAACACCAATACGTTATCAACTAGTAAGCCTGACACACTGAAATTTTTGGTCTACGGCACCTGGTTTTCCCAGGCGGTCTCCCTTGCAGGTACTAACCAGGCCCCACCCTGCTTAGCCTCCGAGATCAGACGAGATCGTGCTCTTTAAGGGTGATATGGCCGTAGATGATACATTATCAACTAGTAAGCCTGACACACTGAAAACACCAATACATTATCAACTAGTAAGCCTGACACAATGAAACACCAATACATTATCAACTAGTAAGCCTGACACACTGAAACCCAAATAGATTATCAGCTAGTAAGCCTGACACACTGAAACACCAATGCATTATCAACTAGTAAGCCTGACACACTGAAACACCAATACATTATCAACTAGTAAGCCTGACACACTGAAACACCAATACATTATCAACTAGTAGGCCTGACACAATGAAACACCAATACGTTATCAACTAGTAAGCCTGACACACTGAAACACCAATACATTATCAACTAGTAAGCCTGACACACTGAAACCCAAATAGATTATCAACTAGTAAGCCTGACACACTGAAACCCAAATAGATTATCAACTAGTAAGCCTGACACAATAAAACACCAATGCATTATCATCTAGTAAGCCTGACACACTGAAACACCAATACATTATCAACTAGTAAGCCTGACACACTGAAACACCAATACATTATCAACTAGTAAGCCTGACACACTGAAACAAATATATTATCAGCTAGTAAGCCTGACACACTGAAACCCAAATATATTATCAGCTAGTAAGCCTGACACACTGAAACCTAAATAGATTATCAGCTAGTAAGCCTGACACACTGAAACCCAAATAGATTATCAACTAGTAAGCCTGACACAATAAAACACCAATGCATTATCATCTAGTAAGCCTGACACACTGAAACCCAAATAGATTGTCAACTTGTAAGCCTGACACACTGAAACACCAATACATTATATCATAACATGCTCGGCTTTTACTAGTGAGTCTGTCCTGTTGCTAGTGAAAATAACGCATGGACAAAATGAGTCATTCTGTGTTTTTGCAACATAAAAGCCTTGCACACATGCTGGAAACTTTCCACTGGCTGTTTTGTTTTACTCTTGGCCTTAGAACGATGTAGGACAGTTCAAGGTTTGGGGAACTGCCAGACAGGTGGGGACAGGGCAGGTGCTCTCAGTGCGTTCTGTGCAATAAAATGGTTAATAGAGAGTTATTAACAGCGACTTATATGGAATAAAAACACCTGACGTCTTTCTCTCAATGGCTATAACTCAGCAAATGACTTATGTGGCCCACAATATATCATGCAAAAAAGAATTGTGTTTAAGGCTAACATCGTGTAATATGCTGACTGTTCATGCAAAATGCAGCTGCTTCGCTGACACTTACCCCGTAGGATTCTGGGTATATGTTTAACGAGTGGTTACCATGTAGCACGTTTGCTAGGTAGTAACTGCATCTGGCTAGTTCGTAAACTTCACTGTGTTCATTTATGTAGAGACTGTGTGAATGGCGCTGAATGTGGAAACACACTGCAGACAAGTCCACTTGCCGATGTTTAGCAGTTTCTGGTCAGGATTGCCCCATAACCATCAACCTGTAATCCATTTTAAACTTTTTTTGTGAAAGGCCTGTTTGTCAAGTGCTCACATCACAAGATGCCTCCTATTTATTTATTACAGGTGTTTATATAGCGCAAACAATTTATGCTTTACAAACTGGACATTCACATCAGTCCCTGGCCTCAAACAGCTTATTATTATTATTATACAGGATGTATGTAGCACCAATAGTTTGCGCAGCGCTTTACAATATAAGGAAGACATTACAGTCACAATACAATTTAAGACAAGATGGTAAGGAGGGCCCTGCCCCTGAGGGCTTACAATCTAAAAGGCTTACAGTCTAAGGTCCTTATCTCCCATGCATAAATACATGTACTCCAGGGCCAATTTAGATAGGAGCCAATTAACCTACCAGCATGCTGGCTTTGGAACATGGGAGGGAACCAAAGTTCTTGGAGGAAACGCACGCCAACTCCTTGCAGATATTGTCCTGGTCATTTAAATATATTCCTAAATAGACAGAAAGTATATAGTAGCTAGGTATTACCATGTAAAAGCAGTGGTGACATCATCACTGTGCTGCACATAGTCTGTGCAGAAAGCAGAGAGGTGGGAGGGACCCAGCAGAACCCGCCTACTAAAGGAAGCTACAGGAGGGGTGGAGACCAGTCACCCTGCACAAGGAGAGAGCAGCAGTGTCCAGTCTTTATTACAGGAGGGGGCGGAGACAAGACCAGTCACCCCACACAAGGTGAGAGAGCAGCAGAGAGTGGTCTTTATTACAGGAGGGGACGGAGACCAGGCCAGTCACCCTGCACAAGGAGAGAGAGCAGCAGTGACCAGTCTTTATTACAGGAGGGGGCGGAGACCAGATCTGGAAGGAATACACCAAGCTCACCAAGATTTAAGAATACACATGTCTCTTGTATTTAGACAGTGCTTGCTCATTTAATACTTGAAGTGAATGGAAAAGGAAGCCATATTGGTGGCTATGAGAAAGGTGCCCTTTCCTGCTCTGTTTTTTTTCTTTGCTCTTTGAAACCCGTTTTCAATTTAACTGCTTTACTATTGCCACATATTTTCCTAAATCAATCCCATTCTTTTTTTTTTTTATAGAATTGTTTTAGAAAGAAAACATCAAAAACAGAACTTTCCTTTGACCTAATTTTATCAGCGACATATTTTACACCGTTGTGTTCTCTCCCTTTGCTGGAGAGCGTAATAACTAAACTACACATTTTGGCGCTGGCGAGAGAATGAAAGTCTCTCCCCTGAAATTATCGGCAGGGGCTCGTTCCATCCAAAACACATGTTTTTTCTTTCTTTTTTTTACCACTGTTCCTGTTATCTTGAATATTTCCTGCATGTTTGTTGCCATGGCGATGCTCTCGCTGAGGTTGGACTGTTTACTAGGCCTCTAGGACATGAAGCAGGCATGTGTTGTCAATTTCAAAAATAAAAAAAAAAAAGAGTGAAATTTCTCTTGCAATCGTCCTTTTTTTTGTTTTTTTAAAAACAAACCAAGACAAGAACCATCCCTTCCGCTCCGTTTCTTCTTCTCTTCGTTTCTAAGCTATCCTGGCTCTCTCTCCCCTTCAGAGAAAGTTTTTTTGGCCGCTGAGTAAGAGTCACTGGGCAAAGAGCCACAGCGGAGGGGCTTAGCTGAGAAGGAAGAGATGAGTTAAGTGTCTACAGGCTGAGCCGAGCGTTAGACGGGCGAAGCAGCGACGGGAGACACTGCAGGGCTGCGAGGTGAGTGCCGCTGATTTTTTTTATTCCCATTCACTCAGCAAAAAAATATTTCATTCACTTTGTGGGAATTTAAAACATTACTTGAGAATTGATATATAATTTTTTATTTTTTTTAAAACTTTTTTTTTCATTTTCCAACATCAAGATAACAGCGTGCAAATGGCAGTAATGAGCATACTCAACTTTTTTTAAATTCTAATACATTTATAAAAAAATATTAGATTTATCAATAAAAAATAGTTACAAGTGTCAGCAGGTTCTAAAAATCGTTAAATAAAAATCGGACGGGTTTCTGCTAATTTAATTGCACCCACAGTGGCCAATCAGATTTCACGTTAATACAGGTATATGAAAAGTGATTGGTTGCTGGTGGATACTGGACTATGCAGTCGCTGGTTAAGTCATGTCTTACAGAATTCTGGTGCAAATGGAGACAGGCTGGTGTAAACTTTTCATTAAACTGAAAGGAAAAAGAAAAGAATAAAAAAAATCGGTGACGTTGGCTTCTGGGATTTGGGTGGCTGGCAGGTTGAAAAGGGGAACTAAGAGAAGTCAAGAGGACCTGTCACAGTGTACAGCGGATTCATTCTATAGATTGAGAACAGCCTCTGCGCAGTTTGGTCACTGAGGATGAAATATCAATAGGCTGGCAGAAGCATTTCTCTACTTTATGGGTAGGCAACCCTGGCACTCCTGGTGTTGTGGAACTATGAGTCCCATGAGGCACCCCAAGACTTTGACAGCCACAGGCATGACTCGAAGAGGCATAATGCGATCTGGAGGTTCAGCACAGCTGGAGTACAAAGGCTGCCTACCCTTGTCCTAGTTCATGGGAACCGACAAATGCCCGCATGGCATCCTGGGAGTCCCAGGCTTAACACAGGTTGTGCAAACAAAGCAAGTGACATGCATACAGTAGTTTACTAATGAAAACAAAATGTTTCTGCTCAGTCTGTCAGCATCTGGAATGATGTCACAGCACTCTACAAATCTCACTGTGGGCGCAGCCATTTTGAACAGTGAATGTGACCATCCAGTAGTGGCGCAGCATCATAGTCTCTCGACTCCATAGAGTTTTTTTCTGTAGAGTGGAAGATCTAAATAGAAGCAGCTCTTACCAAAATCATAATAGTTTTTTTTAGAAAATTGCTAATGTGACTTTACAGCCATTTGTAGCCAAGTTGCACATTGTTTGAGTTTGAGCAACGTCACCGACAGGCGTTCTGCAGTCACCTCTATGGCTTAGCTACTAATCGCTGAATGAGAGTTATTTACAGAAGAGCATACCAACCAAATGCTGGAGTTTAACTAGTTTAACTTGTGGCCGCGACGAATCGTCTCTCAGCAACAAAACACCAGCGGCTGTAGCGATTGAATCATTGGCTGCAAATCGCTGATAGAGGCTGTCATTAGTGACTTGTATGCAGCCATTGTGTACACAATTGCTGATCAGTGATTGAGTAAAGTAGGTTATATATGGGTAGATTTTCTTCATATCAAAAATGCCCTCGGAACATTCGATAATGCCATCAGAGACTTAGCAATTGTCATTGGAAATGTTAAATTTAGAATTTCATGCAATTGAATAAAAAAAAATTTCAACATGCTTCTTCGAATTTTTATCGTCACTGCAGCCAAAATTGATCATCAATTTGACCCCATCAATGCTTAAAAAGTCGAGCGAATGTTCTAAAATTGATTTTGCTCAAAATTCTCACCATGTATACCCTGTTTCCAATTGCAATACTCCATGACAGTGACAACAGCTCTACATTCACTTCTATGGCTCAGCTACAAATCGCTGAACAAGAGAAATCTGTAGCAGAGCACACCGACCCAATGCTGTAGTTTGACTAGTTCAACTTGTAGCAGCAACAGATCTCTTTATTGCGACAAAACCTAAGTGACTCTTAGCGATTGAATCTCCAGCTACAATCGTTGTCGCTGGCATTAGTGATTCGTAGCAGTGATTCATTGCTGACATCTGACATGGCCCTAGGGCTACACTGGGGATTAAATATCTCTGCTTGTTGACAGTTACCTTATTAGCATTGTATTGATTTCTGTGTGCTGCCAAAAAGGTTGCTGCCAACAGCCAGGTAAATCTCTCAGTAGCAAAAAGATGTCATCGCTGTGTAGCCCTTATATTTCTACATTGTTTCCATAAGCTCTACCATGCACTGCCCCTGCTTCACATATTACATGATCATAGAAAAAAATTACAAAATTGCTCTTGCAACCATAAGAACATCCCTTTTATTGAGCTTATTTAGAAAGAAAGCTGAAAATGCAGATAAACCGAAATCAGCCAATTAGAACTCAGAAGTGAGTAAAGGTAAAATCGGATTGGCTGTTTTAGGTTGCTCACCACTAATGCACTTTGCGCAACCTCATTATGAGTCCCTGTATGTGATGATAGCATTAAATCTGGCTGCCATTTCACTTAAAATCACCCTTGTCCCCATTTCATTCTTACCCCAACACCCC
>NW_017306644.1:259170-264479 GCF_000935625.1 Nanorana parkeri | reverse complement strand
CAGTGGGGCTCCCCCCCCCCCCCCCCCCCCCCGTGTATGATTTCAAAGATAATTTGGCCCCGTGCCCTCAGCTGTTAACCACAAAATTGCTTTATTTGTTTCTTTTAACACTTGTAAAGTAAATTCATATTCTGTCAGGAAGATAGCGCTTACACAGGACCAGATGTTAGTTCAGGAGCTGCCTGGGAAGCCCATATGATTTTAGCGTAATGTATTTTTGGAAACATGTTGTGTTTATTCTCGTTAACAGTCTGTTGTAGGGTTGAGAATAAACAAGCGCTAGCGTTTCAGCTCTGCTAAAGAAGTTAGCTCAATGCGGCTGACGAAACAGAGCGGTATTCTGCTTCCGCCATGGGTAATCTGGGACCCATTAGATGCAAAAGAACTGCGAGCCCGTTCCCTTTCAGCCCCTACATGTTATTCTTCCTTATTCCTGAACGTCAATGCTTATTATGTCTGGACATGCATTCTACATACACAGTCCTTGTTTTCTGATTACATGGCCTTCACCTGTTTCCAATGTACAGATAACTCCCCTAGTCCTGGATGTAAAGACGACTTATTTTTGGATACGTAACGTCTGCAATCCCTTTTGGAATGCAAGCTCTTTCTTTTAGATTCAGGGATGTAATATAAATGTTTATCATTTATTTTCTAGTTTCTGCACATTTCTGTAATGTTGGGTATTTCTATGTGTATCTGGACCTCTTCTCGAGGTATATAGTTGTATTAATTCTGGATACATATATGTTGTGGCAGTGCGTGGCAATGCCAGGGTGTCTTTTGGCAATATAGGTCACCCAGGTCTCTCAGCCAGGGGGGCTGAGCAGTTACAGAAAGTGCAAACGTTTACTGGGAAAGAGCTGGCTTTGCAGTTCTTGCCAGGTTTTCCGGATTTGGCATGGGTTCCTGGAACTGGGAGATTTTAAAGAGCATTGGGAGGGATGAAATCTCCATTCCTGGGTCCAGGCTTTAGGGGTAACCAGCACTGAAAGATTGTGCACCTGGGCACAGCCCTTATGAGAAGAATGCTGGCTCATGTTCAGGGCCCCACCTGTGAGTCAGGAGAACTCCACCCAGGAGTCAGAGTGGAGGCCAGTGCAGCACAGTGCTGCGGGTTCGTGATACCTATTGTGCGGGTTAGCACGTTACTGGGGTTGTCTGGAGGTGACAGCCAGGGGCCCTGGGGATTGAGGCCGGAGCAGCAGTGCTGCAAGAGTAGCTATTAAAACTGTTACAGGACTGGGACACTGTGAGTGTGTGTGACACCTCAAGGATTGGTGAGCCCATATATGTTATATGCTGGAGACAAGCTATTTATGTTGGACTTCTTTTTACTGTCTGCCTTTTGAAAGAGAAATAAAGACTTTTCGTTAATGGAAAAGCTGTGCGAGTGATCTGTGAGCTACCCAACATTACAATGTGTTTGTAAATAGTTGTGGTTTACTGAATATATGGACCCTGTAAAGTGGACCTTTCATTGCAGTTCCCATCTCACAATTCAATCTCATGAATCAATAGGGCACATTTCGGCTTTATCACATTACTTTTCCATACTGTTCCTGACTTGGCTTAAATAAGAAGCTTCTACTTCCAAGGTCCCTCAGGCAGAGTCTCTGGCTACCAGAAGCATTTTTGGGAGTTTCAAGTCATTAGAAACTGTATAGATGTAGATGTGTTTGGTAGACTTGCAATGAGTTATAAGGAACAGCAAGGTACAACACTTTGAAGCACTACTAAAGCCAGGTTCCTGATGAACTGGCCGAAATTTGCACAGTGAGTGCCCCTGTCGGCACCCTACCATCTGTCATCCCTTGATCCGCTGATGAAAGGAGCCAGTTGGAAAATTCTCGGCCCAACTGAGCTGGCAACCAATCAGCTGCTGACTTTGTTACGGTATTCTGGCTGTCAGAATACAATAGAAACTGAGGAGGATTCCTCGATCAACGCTCCTAGGCATTGACAAAGAAATCTGTTATATTTTCTTCATTCAGCCTGCAGGTTGAATGACGATAATATATATTTGTATACCCAGCTTAAGTAGGAAGCAGAGCAACAAGAAAAGAGTAAATCCCATTAGATAGTAGAGATAAGACATTTATTTATAACATAAGGAATACAAAAATCTGCAAAGACTGCATTCACAAGGTATGAACTGGCAAACGATCCAAACTGCCTTGCTAATGGCTGCCATGTGGGAATAGGTCATTCAGACTGCAACCTGGGCAGCCAAAAAATTCAGCTGGAACCCTAACAGGAGCAAGGTGAATTACAAGACTGACATAGACATAACATGGCCATGCACAAGCCTTAAATCTAAGACCCTGCCACTGCCGTGTTTGGAGGATCTGTCTTTTCTTCTGCTCCGGCAGTGGAATGTCCCTCTGCATCCTCGCATCCAATACACTCTAGTAGACATGATGACTTACGGGTCATTGGACCACCAGAACGGAGGGGAAGAGAGTCTGTGGGGACCAGTGTAGAAGCCAGGAGGGAATGAGAATCGGGTGACTATATCTTTTTTATTTTACACCCTAGACCAAAACGAGCAGTTAATCCTTTCTTAGCAGGGGTAGCTGCACTTCCAGGATTCATTTTTGTTCTGCCTGAAGTTCTTCTTTAATTAATAAAAATGTTGAGTACCTAAGGCCTATAAAGGTCATTAAAAATATGAAAAGATAAGACATTTCGGTCTCTCTTCTTTAGTGTTGATCACATGACCAAGAGGCAGTGCATTAGTCACGTGATATCTTATAAATGGGAGGGTCATAACTAGGGATGCACAGATACTTTTCGAGTACCAGTACAGATACTTGGCATTTTCATGAGAACTCTCAGGGTTGCAGCGGTTGCAGCTGGGACCGGGCTCTGGCACTCCACCACTGTACTGAAATTATTAGTCTGTATTGTTTTAGAAAAACTGTCACATGACAATAAACAAAAATGTATCAGTACTCGTACTCGTAAGTACTCGGCAAGTACCAGTACTCGTACTCGCAAAACTGGTATCTGTGCATCCCTTTATTTATATTTATAAAAACAAAATCGTACATTATAACCGAGATGTACAAATCCCAGGAGCTCCGTGTGCTCCTTACAAATGACAGCGGCCTCCTAACTTTTGAATTTTTCTCTAGTCTTGTCTTGGAGCTAAAAAGTATCTGTACTTGTACTCGTACTTGTAATGAGTACTGTACTTGGTATCTGTGCAACCCTAGTCATAACTGCTGACTGGCTGAATGTGCTTGAACGCCATTTCACTAAACCCCTTCTGTAGAGACCATGTGACCAGCATTGTGGCATTTGGTCATGTGAACAGCACCTTGCATGAGTCCATAGAACTCCAGGGAAAACATTAGTGGGTAACTGAACCTGACCATTGTCTTTTACATGGAGTGTGAGTATGACAAACACTACAATCTGGTTAGCTGGTAAAAAAAAAAAACAAGGTAGATATAATGAAACTTATTTGTCAAAGAACCAGAAAGAAGAACTTTGCACCATCCAACAATGTAACTGAAACTATTTTCCCAAGCTGTCGTGTTCCAGCGCAGGGCTGAATCTGGTTGGTGGTCACAGGGTAACACAAGCTGTTCATATCCCAGGAACTAAGCTCCTTCCTCAGTTTACCCCATTGTTTTGGAAACGTGGACCCATTTGCAACATCGTCTGCCTAGTAAATCCAGAAAATAATCTTCCACTTCCAATATATTCCCAAAGATGCACAGATATATCCCCCTCAGTACACAATGTACACAGAGGTAATTGGGCAGAAAAAATTCTACTGCAAAGCATTTATTGTAAGCCTGGGAGAGATTAGCTTCAATCATTTCCTGCATTTTCCTCTCTATTCGCTGATTAGGTCACTGGCTTTATGAAAGAAATTTGCATGCCTTGATAATTATTCCTCTCGAGAACATCAGCTGAAATCCTTTCGACCTCCCAAAGTTCCCATCTTCCTTTTCCATCTATAGATTTCTGGGCCATTTTCGGGATTCTGGACAGGAAACAAAAGAATTCCTGGATAAAGCTGTCTGAAAGGAAAACGTCTGTGCTGCCTATAGCAACCATATTCCAGCTGCTGTTGTCACCGAACGGGAGACTATGGTTGTTATGGGCAATGTAGACACATTGCTTTCAGACAAATAACAGGATGTAAAACACTTAAATCTCATGTAAGCTTTAACAAATTACCCTCTTTGTCTCCTTGTGATAGCCAATGACCATGCACCTTAACTGTCATGAGTGGTAGAGTGAGTCACCTGATATTCCATACCTGGAAGTACCTTTAGCATTCCTGGATCTTCCAGCAGGTAAACGGAGCGCTATGGAATATGTGCTGCCAGGCAGGAGGGGCTTTAAAGCAAACGTTTTGCTTTGCTTCTTTGGCCAAAGGGCTTGTGTACATAGCTTTTGTAATGCACTTTAGGGTTACTTGTTTAAACAAAAGTTGTACTTATAGGTAGAATTTGTTTGACTTCTACAAGTTTCTTCTGGTAGGCGTGCCACCAACATATGTCAAATGCATTGTAAATGCATGATTTTCACTTGACATGATTCTCAGAAAAAAAAACTTGGCGGAGAGAAGGAATAAAGCCATGGATAGCTCCAGTTACATCTGATTCCTGCTAAATCGGCCAACACTAGAGCTAAAGGTGGCTCTGAAAGCACCATCCAGCTACAAATGGCTTGAGCTGGGTGGAAAATCAGCTGAACAGTGACTGCATCCTATCAGATACTGTCATTGTTTGGGTATTTTGGCAGCCGTGAGTGCCGTGGCTGTCTGAATACAATACTTGGCAGTGTTAACATGGCTAAATGAGATAAGATTGAGTCACGTATGGCTACCCCAAGGCATGTTGTGCTTCAGTAAACACAAACAAGTCTATTCACAGAAGGGTGAAGAGTTTGGAGAAGGCCGGAGAAGTGGACAATCTAGGACAACATAACTGAACCGGAAAGTGAGCTGAATTGGAGAATTTTCCCAGATCATCAGCTATGTTGTTCTAGATTGATCACTTCTCCTGCCTTCTCCAAACTCTTCACCCTTTTGTGAATAGCCCTGAAAGTAATAGAGGACAAATTCATCTGTAAACACTTTACTGTCATGCAAGATTGTGTTCAAATTACAACCACAATAGCAAAACATTGCCAGTGGAGAGTATCCTTTATAAAACACAGATTTATGTTTTTCCCACTGTGGTCCACTTCCATTCTCCCTTTTTACCCTTTTAATGAAATGTCAGATGTCAGGGAGCATGTGCACAATGGAATGCTAAAGCTACAGTTAATGGATCTCCTTGACAGAC
>NW_017306644.1:250710-259107 GCF_000935625.1 Nanorana parkeri | reverse complement strand
GCATTGTAATCACTTCATCAGGAGCTAATAGGACCAATAAATATTCATTTTGTAACTGCTCTGTATACCTCCTGGGTAGCAAATGTTGGTTTAAATCTCTATAGAGGAATACAAGCAGCACAGGCTTATGCCTGGGTAAGAACAATAGGGATCATTAAGCAGGATCCTGGTCTGTGCCAGTATGTGTCAAATTGTTTGGATTTTGGAACAATGTAAGTTAAAGTGACACTAAATTCAGGAGTTAAATCTTAAAAATACTTTCAAGTACTTTAACTATTAACAACAATGTATCTTATTTTTGTATCACTCGGCTGTAGATCCTCAAATCATCTCTGAATTGGTGCTGACACTGTCCTTCCTTCTGGAGGGGGGCTATGTCTGTTCCCCATGGTCCCTGTGTGTGTTGTAAAGTGGTCACGGCTCCAAGCTCCCCCCCCTGCCCGGGATGGACAACAATCTCATGTTTAGTTTACTCAATTGCATTGAGATTGGAGTCCATCACAGGAGCGAGCTTGGAGCGGTGGCTACTTTACAACACACGCAGGGACCATGGGGAACACAAGTAACCCCCCAAAGGAAGCAAGGACAGTGTCAGCACCAATTCAGAGATGATTGGAGGATCTACAGCCGAGTGATACACAAATATGCTGTGACATCTGTGTCCGTACAGTATTTTCCTTCATTTTGCGATGGAGGGAAAAAACTGACAGTGCAGACCCCATATCTGTCTACGGTGAATCTGATGTAAACAGACATGTGTCCGTTGACATAAAATTAACTCTGGTCTGGCACAATCCAGTCCGTTGAAACGGGATCAATGATCCGTCTGTTTTACCCGCCCGAGCCGGAGCTAACTGGGTGCTGACGGACACTCATCCGTTTAAACTGGGCCGCCCATATACTTGCATAGAGCGTCCGATCAGGTCAGGCTGAAAAACTGACAGACGGACCTGATTGGACCGCTCATGTGAAAGAGGCCTAAGGGTGTTTTAGATGGTATCCGTGCTCATGCCAGATGTTGTAAACTGGCCTTAGAATGATGGTGCTAGCTCAATTACATTCTAGAGAGCCCCAATAGGGAACTCCAAAAACACAGCATGCTCAAATATATAAATGTAATTAGGAACTCAGGGGCCTGTACTAAGCACTGACTTTCTAGATGAAGTCAATATTTGCATATTAGAGCTCCCCAAGTTTTATGGCTCCCTAAGAACTCTAGTAGGTAAGTAAGTACCCAGCCTACACTGACATTCTGGTGCTCAGCAGACATGAGTACAGATTCAATTGAAGGAGTTTAAGAAAGCCCCAAAAAACCTTAAAAACACTTCTTGAGTCTGACACTTTTTAGACTAGAGCGAGCCAAGATTACAAGTCTGTGTGCATGAAGCCTAAAGTTTTCTACAGACATAGGAGAACTTTAGCCTAAACTAATTGGACCTGGGGACAGTATGTACGTCTTTAGACTTCTCATCTGCCCCTTGGCTGAGTCTGCTCGGGGAAAGATCACTTGGCTGGGGTGGATATTCTTGGCCGACCGCTGTTGTTTTTCCCCCAAGACATCCAGCGCCATCGTGCTCCCCCTCCCTTCTCCATAGACCCAAGCGTGAACATTTTCCTGATGTGAACTGTCGGACTTGAATAGCGATTGTTTCTAAGAGCGCCTGTTTGGCAACTGTATCTGCCTGCAACGTCCAATGTTTGTAGGCAACTTAGTGCTTGGCTCCAATGTATTTTTTTCTTTGTTTTAATTTATTGACCTAACATTTGGAAAATAAAGAGAGCAACTCTTCTCCATTACTTACCCTTTCTCCTGTATCGGCGCTGTCCCCTGCAGACTTCCTGCTCTGCAAAGCAGCGTTGGTCCTGTACTAAGCTGAATGACAGCCACCATCGTTCAACCCACTTCATGTAATCCCAGGCTGTCAGGAGCCCACCCCCTGGGGCTGTACCTATTGCACTGTTCTCTGCAGCATTCAGGATCTATGCACCACCAAATGAACATGAGAAGAAAGAGGCCTTGTGATGTCACATGGCCAGACTGAAAACACCTAGAAAAAAGGTATACATGTTGAATTTTTGTAAATGTAGAGGGAGTACAAAGGGAGCAAAAAATGAGGTGAGGGGGAAAGGTAGCAAGTCTAGCATTTGGATTTCAGATAGATGCACATGAAACAGACATTATAGGGGGTTATTCACTGAAGAGACAAAGGATTTAGATGAACGCACGGCTAATACTTCGGCTGCATAAACCCTTCGGAACAGTGGAACGCTGCCGGGCCGAACAAACATGCTTCAGCTCGGCAAAGCCAAACAAACAGCCAGAGTGGGGAGAATGGTCCACCGAAGCAGATCGAATCCCTGCAATGTTGTCAAAAAATAAAAAATCAGCATGGAGTTCCCCTTCCCAATACCAGACCTTTAAGGTCTGGTAGGAATGTTAGGACCTAAAGGGTCTGGTATGTTTTTTTGTTTATATTGACATTTTTCATTCTGCTTCACTAACTCTGAGGTAGTGAACAGAATGACCCAACCAAATGCTGAGCCGACCATTTGGCAATTCACTCTCTGCTGTTCGGCCCCTTGGAGAATAGTAGTGAACAGCAGGGAATGATCTGCCAAACCTTTGCTTCAGCCGTTTCAGATGTTGTATCGGCTGAAGCGAATGGCCTCTTCCCTTCGGTTCAGCCGAATGTGCTGATGGAGGTGAAGTAAGCCGAATGCAGCCGATGTATAGCTATAAATAACCGTGCAAATCTGCAGTGAATAGCCGAACATGCTTCGGCTCCCTTCACTTCGGTTCAGTTTTTCATCCGGCTGCCTTCAACAGCTTAGTGAATAACCCCCATAGAAATGATATTTTTGTAATGATTTTCTACGCAGAATAAAAAAGAACAATTAAAAATATTCACAATACCAAAAGTATAAAGTAGGGCTGCACAGATACCAAGTACAGTACTCGGTACAAGTACGAGTACATGTACCGATACTTTTGAGCTCCAAGACTACACTAGAGAAAAATTCAAAAATTGTCATTTGTAAGGAGCACACGGAGCCCCCGGGATTTGTACATCTCTGTTATAATGTACGATTTTGTTTTTATAAATATAAATAAAGGGATGCACAGATACCAGTTATGCGAGTACGAGTACTGGTACTTGCCGAGTACTTACAAGTACGAGTACTGATACATTTTTGTTTATTGTCATGTGACAGTTTTTCTAAAACAATACAGACTAATGATTTCAGGACAGTGGTGGAGTGCCAGAGCCAGGTCCCAGCTGCAACCTCTGCAACCCTGGTAGTTCTCCTGAAAATGCCAGGTATCAGGACTGGTACTCGAAAAGTATCTGTGCATCCCTAGTATAAAGTAGATGCTGCCAGGCAAGAAAATAGGCATGCACATTGAATGCCATAGTTTGATCTGGGCAAAATAGGCATGCATATTGTATACGATAGAAAAACAGCCATGCAGAAAGATCACACCTTCCAATGACAAGGGCGACATATTTCTTTATGTTCTTCTATAAGTGCAAAAAATACCTGTTGATCCTGCCAGAAATTGTGTGTGCTGATAACGTCATTTTCTTCCTGCCATGGTGTAGCTAATGAACTAGGTAGTGCTGACAGTATGTGCACAGGAGTTCAAAGCTGTGTTGTCATGTCAAAGAGGAAGGTAGGAGCAATATACTCACATATGTGTGTGTGTGTGTGTGTGTGTGTGTGTGTGTGTATATATATATTAGGGCTGGTAATGATTAAAATTTTCGTGTTCGATTAATCAAAATTTTTTTAAACGATTAATTTTGATTAATTATAACGCACATACAGATCCAACTACATTGGCCTATACGCCTACAGCACAGCAATGAAGTAATAATATGAACTAGGATCACACTAATCCAGCACGTTATTAATCTCACGTGCCCCACTCTATGGCCGCCGCTTGAGTGGGGTAACTCAGAATAATAACGTGCTGGATTAGTGTGATCCTAGTTCATTTTATTACTTCATTGCTGTATGTGTATAGACCCAATGCCTTGGCTGGCTGGCGCTCGTGCAGAAAGTTTCTATTTTATATTTTGCCTTGACACACACTTTAAGACACATAACCGAAGGCCTCACTATACGTGAATGCTCTGTATTCCACCAAACCTTGCATCCTAATTTTATTTTTGTGGAATTAGACTTAAATGATAACAGCACAGTTTTCTTTTGTTATGAGACGTACGTAAGAATCGCCGCCAATATGGCTTAGAAAATGGCACATAATGAACGTTTTCAACTGGAAACAGGAGTTGTCGGGGATCTGTGAGCTTTGGACACTCACATCTGCTAATGTTTTGCAGGAGAGCATCTGCAGAGCGTTTCAGAAGCAGTAAGAGCTGAGATACGGATCTGGGTTTTTGGCAAAAACTTTTCCCCAAATTAAAGACACTGGAATGGTTTAAACGACATTCGTCAGGCCATAGCAACAAGATTTTGGTGCAGGTTGCCATGATGTACAGTAACCAGACCTGTTATTAGAAGTGTTACTATGGTCAGAATGAAAAGTGACATACTGTATATGATGCAGTCCATCAATAGCATTAAGAGTAGCATTTTTTTTTACAGAGTCCCCTTCTAACAATAGTTTTACTATTTGATGATCTTGCCGGTAAATAAGTTATTTTCCCACATCCTGTTGCTAGATAAACTGTCCTGCAAATGTGGCAATGACAGGAGTTGGCACAAACCATATAACTCCGCCAGGGGTGCTTACACAGTCAGATTTTAGTCCTATGACTGTTGCTATAACTGCTTAAAAAGTTTTAGCTGGAGTTGGGTTTTAGTTTGTCATTTACTTAAAGCAGGACTACAACATCCTATCCCTTTCAGCCAAGGAAGGTACCATCTTAGCCTCTATTTGGATTGCAGTTGCTATGGTGCTGCCAGGGGTGTCCCTAGTCTTTTTGCTGCCTGGGGGTGGCGGGGGTTCCTGGTGGCGTATGTCTGGGGGGGGTTGCTGGGTTTTGTGTGCTGTTGGTGCATGCTATGGGCAGGAGGGGGGTGGCTCAGATCATCTCACCGCCCAGCTCTGGAAGAGAAGAGCCCTGTGGCGTACAAAAGGGGAGGGGCTGTGCTGGGGAATTGACCCTTCCTGGAGTGGTCAAATTTTAAAGCAGGTTTAAAGGCACATTTTAAGTCAATAAAAGTAATTTTTTTGTGCTTTTAACTTTATTTTTTAAAAGTCCTTCAGGGTCTCATTAAGGTTTGTTCTCATACATTCAGTGTTGCATTTGTTAAAGCCTCCATTCAACTTGTTTGACAAAAGGCACACCACTTAGGTTGAACTCGATGGACATGTGTCTTTTTTCAACCCAACCATCTATGTAACTATGTAACCACAGTCAGCATGCATTTCACAAGTGAGAACAGGTCCTACTGATAATAATATATCCCATCTTCTTGTATTTTGCTTGCTTTGGAAGTAGAGGTTTGAGGGTGGGAGGTTATACACTTGCAGTTGCTATGGTGCTGCCAGGGGTGTCCCTAGTCTTTTTGCTGCCTGGGGGTGGCGGGGGTTCCTGGTGGCGTATGTCTGGGGGGGGTTGCTGGGTTTTGTGTGCTGTTGGTGCATGCTATGGGCAGGAGGGGGGTGGCTCAGATCATCTCACCGCCCAGCTCTGGAAGAGAAGAGCCCTGTGGCGTACAAAAGGGGAGGGGCTGTGCTGGGGAATTGACCCTTCCTGGAGTGGTCAAATTTTAAAGCAGGTTTAAAGGCACATTTTAAGTCAATAAAAGTAATTTTTTTGTGCTTTTAACTTTATTTTTTAAAAGTCCTTCAGGGTCTCATTAAGGTTTGTTCTCATACATTCAGTGTTGCATTTGTTAAAGCCTCCATTCAACTTGTTTGACAAAAGGCACACCACTTAGGTTGAACTCGATGGACATGTGTCTTTTTTCAACCCAACCATCTATGTAACTATGTAACCACAGTCAGCATGCATTTCACAAGTGAGAACAGGTCCTACTGATAATAATATATCCCATCTTCTTGTATTTTGCTTGCTTTGGAAGTAGAGGTTTGAGGGTGGGAGGTTATACACTATGAATCACTCATGCTGTACTACACTGCACAGCGCTGCCAATCTAACATGTTGCATTGGCAAAAATATGGGATACGCTGCTCCTAATCCATGAATCGGGTCACCCTCATGAGAGATCGGGTACTGAACACCAGCAGGGGCTTCTTCTATGCTCCACAGATTGCACAAATCCAAAGGAAAAGACCGGCTACACTCAGTCTAATGACTAAGCCCAACCAAGTGGGCGAGACGCATCATTGGAGAAGGTCCCAGGTGGGGATTCTCTGTTCATGTCGTCCGGATAAATAAAGTTACCAGCATTTGTATTTTTCCAGAGGGTCCTTTCCTTTAGATTCCATCATGTTGCATGCTGGTGTATAGAATTGTGGTGTCATCCTACTGGCTGTGCACTGGCAGAGCCTAAACAGAATGACATTTATCAAACAGATATAACAAAATGTGCACAATGGTATAAATAAGGGAAGTTCATTGTTAGGTTTACATACACTATGAGTTGTGTACATTGAGTAGCTGTGCTGTGCTTACATAGGATAGTATCACCCTGGAATAAGTCTGGACACCATTGATGACATGGCTGTCAATCTCCACTTGGTTACTGGGTCTTGTACAGCAGCAGAAGGTCAGAGGGGGGATAATAAGTTTAGACACAACTGTATACACTAAGCCTGGACTCAAGGACACTGGAGCTGATTTGTATGGTCAGGATTAGCGCAGACCAGGCATGCCAGACTCCGCTGAAACAGGGTGCTGAAATGCATAGAATAACATTGAAGGACAGCACATTACAGGGCTGCACTTAGAACTTGCAACGATGGGGATTATATTACCTTTTATAAAATATAAGTATATACAGAAAAAAAAAATATATATAAGTATATTATTAATGCTGATGTCCAGGTAGACATAAAAGGACAAATTAATGCCGCTCTGTATTCATTAATACATCATTATATATATATTTTTTAAATGCAAGCAGTGTAAAGTACAAATGTCTTACTTTTTTACACAAATTACTTTTTTATTTACTGATCAGGAAAAAAAAAAAATAACTATAGACTGACTTTAAAGCCCAGCTTAATCATCTTGTTAAATTTGGTGTCTTTCTAAAGCTGCCCATACACTGTAATATTTTCTTTGTACAACTTGCGGGCTGAACAAAGATAATATAACAGATTCCTCCGTCAACACTTACGAGCGTTGATCGAGGAATCTCACGTTGTCTTTATTGTATACTTATGGCGGCCACCACTGCAGGCTCTGTTCATTCAAAGATTTTCCAACCAGCTCCTTCGATCAGCTGATAGAGGGACGCCAGCTGAAAGGTTGCTGACAGCAGCACCCACTGTGCGAATGTCGGCCGGTTCATCAAGAACATAGTGTATGGCCAGCTTAACAAAGTAATATCAAAGTGACACTAAACTCAGAAGTTAAATCTTATGAATACATTCAAGTACCTTAACTATGAACAACAATGTATCTTATTTGTGTGTCACTCGGCTGTAGATCCTCCAATCATCTCTGAATTGGTGCTTTCACTGTCCTTCCTTCTGGAGGGGGGCTACTTTTGTTCCCCATGGCCCCTGTGTGTGTTGTAAAGTAGTCACCGCTCCAAGTTCACTCCCGGGATGGACTACAATCTCATGTTTAGTTTACTGATTTGTATTGAGACTCTAGTCCATCATAGGAGCGAGCTTGGAGCGGTGACTACTTTACAACACACACAGGGACCATGGGGAACAGACATAGCCCCCCTCCAGAAGGAAGGACAGTGTCAGCACCAATTCAGAGATGATTGGAGGATCTACAGCCGAGTGATGCACAAATAAGATACATTGTTGTTAATAGTTGAGGTACTTGAATGTATTTTTAAGATTTAAATCCTGAGTTTATTAACTTTGTAGTAATTATTATTATTATTACATAGTATTTATATAGCGCCAACAGTTTGCGCAGCGCTTTACAAAATAAGGAAGACATTACAATACAATACAATTCAAGACAAGATGGTAAGGAGGGCCCTGCCCCTGAGGGCTGACAATCTAAAAGGGGAGGGGGAAGTGATACATGAGGAGGTAGCTGTGTGGGGATGAATTGTTTGAGAATGTGATGGTTCAGTGGTTAGGTCGAGGTGGGATAGTGATAATAATACGCGTCTTGTTCTATTATTTCACTTTTTTTTTACTCCAATAAGAAACGAATGTTGTCATATTGCCATGTAGAACTATAGACACATATCCCATGGTCAGTGACAGACTCCCTCATTGGTCTAAGAACCTGTATAATCATAATAGTCATAGTCTAGATATAACTG
>NW_017306644.1:235940-250034 GCF_000935625.1 Nanorana parkeri | reverse complement strand
CCCGGCAGTATTGTCAGAAAGCTATGACAGTGCTTTACACCTACAGCAGGTGGATGGAGCTCCTGCCGCTCGATGTGCTGGTGGAACGATTCTCGCTGGAGTTTGGTTCATCCAATGAAGAGTTAAATGGCCCTGGTGTCAGATAGTACCCACTGCCAAGCCTAACCCAGGCCTGTTTACAATAACCGTGTGAGGTTTCAGCCTATAAAAGGCAATGTAGACCTGCGGTGTGTGAGCGGGAATGTAAACGTTTGGAAGATTTTTACGTCTACCATATACATTGAGGAACTGAGGGGACCTCGTTGTAAGAAACAAAACTTGTCTGGGGCCTTTCACGCTCCAGAAGTCACTTCAGAAAGAGGAGATTATTAAAGTCCACCTTTTGGATGCGGTAGAAGTGGATTTGGGTGCAGACGCCTGTTCCCGCACCATAGTGTTATACTAGAAGAGGCATGACAGGTTCTCTTTTTTATTATAAGTTATGTGGCCTTGATAACTCGGTAATAGATGATATGTTGTGCGAGTCATACGATACACTCGATGTCTGAGGCGTGCTTTTATACTATAACAGCTGTTTGGCATTAGATGCCACTATCACATCTTTAATATATAACATTAAAATGACATTTTTGACCATTTTTACAGACAAATGGGTGACTGCTGCGGAAGTGACACAGAAATCAGACAAGTGAACGAGGCTGAATAGTGAGTATTAATTATACAGCAGTCGTTCTCTGCTATAAATTGTATTGCTGGGTTTATCTAAAGCCATTTTTTATTCTTTTTTTGATAGCATGGGAAAATGTTTAAACCTCAGTTAGGTTTATTGGTGCTGTATGTGTCCTTGCTGGGGAGATTTCCCCCCCTTTTTGTCCCCAGTGGCCATTGTTATATGATGAAAAGTGATGCGAAATCTAAGGTTTTACAGTTGTTCTAAACTCCAGGCAGAAAAAACACCATTTAAATCTATTCCTCAATAGCCACAAAGGATTTGAATCCACTTTGTGCGCACCAGTTGCCTTTGCAAGCCCAGATATTATTTTGTGAAAGTAGTGGTGATATCATCACTGTGCTGTACATAGCCTGTGCAGAGAACAGAGCGGTGGGAGGGACCCATCAGGCTCCACCCACTACAGGCTGCTTGCAGAAACTACTGGAGGCGGCAGCGACAAGACCTGTCATCCTGCACAAGGAGAGAGAGCAGCAGTGAGCAGTCTTTATTACAGGAGGGGGGCAGAGACAAGACCAGTCACCCTGCACAAGGAGAGAGAGCAGCAGTGACCGGTCTTTATTACAGGAGGGGGCGGAGACAAGACCAGTCACCCTGCACAAGGAGAGAGAGCAGCAGTGACCGGTCTTTATTACAGGAAGGGGGCGGAGACAAGACCAGTCACCCTGCACAAGGAGAGAGAGCAGCAGTGACCGGTCTTTATTACAGGAGGGGGCGGAGACAAGACCAGTCACCCTGCACAAGGAGAGAGAGCAGCAGTGACCGGTCTTTATTACAGGAAGCTCCTCCTATTTAGACAATATTTGCTTACTCGGGGGTTGCAGCTTTAAACTGTGTGAGACTTTCCAATGTGGGCACATATTCTACTGAAAACCATTTAAGAGAGTTTCCCCTTGCTTTGGATACATTTCCTTTTACTTCCTGTTGTGTCTTTGGGACAGGAAGTTAAGGGAAATCTCCCCAATAGGACGCAGTGAGTAAAATCAACTGACTGGGATTCTAACTGTTCCTGGCTCACTATCTAAAACTAGAAAAAACGTTTGGCTTTAAATTCTTTATTCCTGCCGTACCCCCATTTTATGGAATGTAATAAAGAAATTGCATTTAACACTGTGGTACCATCATCCATTATTTATGGGATATATCTTTTAAACAAACCAGTGATGAATCGGAGTGCCTGTACATGAAGCCCTAATTCTCTTAATCCTGGGTTATGTACCAGTTCAAGGGCAGAACTAGTACTTGGCCCAGGAGGGAGAGTATGGTGGCCCACCATGCAGGGATTCTTGCATGAATATTTTGCTTTGTGAATTGCTGCTTATAGCATGTTTTTTTAAATAATTATAAGTGTCAAAACTTCCACTTGTAATGTAGGGAAATCGAGCTGTAAGATGAATTACACACAAGGGATGTGTTATTGTTGTTTGCAACCTTGATCTCATCCACCGCTGTCCCTCAAAATGTCCTTGTAAGCTGTAAAAGTCACTTATGGACCAGCATGATTAATTGTTAGTGTGTGAGCATAGAGAGTGCAATCATGTTTGGGCCCATGAGGTTATTAAGCCAATTCATCCCGTCTCATAGTATTTCTTGTTGTATATCTGCACTCTCTAATCAGCTCCTGTTGCATTTCTGCAGTCTCTGACCATCTTCTGCATCAAGTCTGCAGTCTCTGACCATCCCCTGGTTATGTCTGTAGTCTTTGATCATCTCCTGGTTATGTTTGTAGTCTTTGATCATCTCCTGGTTATGTTTGTAGTCTTTGATCATCTCCTGGTTATGTTTGTAGTCTTTGACCATCTCCTGTTGCATGCCTGCAGTCATTGACCATCTCCTGTATCATGTCTGCAGTCTCTGGCCATCTCCTGATTATGTCTTCAGTCTCTGACCATCTCCTGATGCATGTCTGCAGTCTCTGATCATCTCCTGGTTATGTCTGCAGTCTCTGACCATCTCCTGTATCATGTCGGCAGTCTCTGATCATCTCATGGTTATGTCTGTAGTCTCTGACCATCTCCTGTATCATGTCTGTAGTCTCTGATCATCTCATGGCTATAACTGCAGTTTCTGACCATCTCCTGGTTATGTCTGCAGTCTCTGACCATATCCTGGTTATGTCTGTAGTCACTGATCTTCTCCTGTTGCAAGTTTGCAGTCCCTGACCATCTCCTGTTGCATGTCTGCAGTCTCTGATCATCTCCTTTATTGCATAAACTAATATTATGTATGGCAAGGGGCTTCATTTAAGGCCCCTTATGTCAAGAATGTTGACCACCGCGGCTCTAGCTTTTCCTGCTCTATCCAAAGCAAAATTAAAGGTTTTGGGTGGAGTTGTCCTTTTAAATTGTGCACTCTCTCTTAAATCCATACTCTGTTATTGATAAACGGAAGCTGGCAGACAGTGAGCGACCTCTGACTGCTGACTCTCAAGCTGAAGGGTCAGATTTAGAGAAAGTAAGAGAAGATAAATAAGGGGGCAGATATGTATTGTAATGATTGACATGTAGATACTTCAACTCTTGCCTAAGTTTAGTCATGACTGGTTCTCTTTTAGCTCTTTTATTGTCTCCAGATTTTGTTTTTGTCACTGCAAATTAGAACATGAGCTCCCGCCTATAGACACTTGTAAAGTGAGTCTGGCCAGACAAGGACACTTGTACTGTGGGAATGCGCTATGTCCGGTATTAGCACATACCGGCTACAGATTCCATTCTCTGCAGCTTCCCCCCCCCCGGGCCACGTTCAGCAACTCTCGCTATCAGCCCTGGTCGATCTTCCGTCCCCGGTGACCCTGCCTCTACCGTCCGCCTGAGCGCATTGCAAAAGAATGAGCGACGATCGGCCAGTACGTGTTTTAATTAAACGAGCAGCTGGAGAAGGGAGGCTTTATGGGACTCTGGTCTCTCCTAAAATATCACAGCTGTACAATACTTTCCACATTAAATGCCACTTCTAACCGCTTTCTGTAAAACAATTTGGGGTATTCAACTATAATTAGCTTTCCAGTAACGTCCCAGGAATTTAAGAGATTGGCGCAAAGCGACAAAAGGTGCAAAGGTAACAAAAACATTTTCCTAAGATAAAGTCAATTAAATATTTTTGAAACAACAGTTCACGTGCACAGCCCACTATTGTGCGACCCTACACGTGCCAGCAAAGATTAAGTCATTTTACACTTAAAGGGTCAGTCCATTAAAATAAATAAATCTTAGTTTTGGCTGGGTAGTGGCGTATGGCCTTACCGCGGACGTACCGCTGCTAAAAGGATTATTAAACCCTCGCGTATTTTTGCATATATCCACTGCTAGCAAGCAGTAGATATATGCAAAAACATTTTAAAAAAAACAAAACCTTTTGGAAAGGGTTTAAACTTACCTGTGTCTTCCCCGCGAGCTCCCGTCTGAACATCTGAAGAGTCTCGGGCGGGCGCAGAGGATCTTGGGGCGGGCGCATGCGCACTTCAGATGTTCGACCCGGAAGACGAGGAGAGGCACAAGGTAAGTCTATGGAGCAGCGTGCACTCGCACAGACTCCGTGGGACGTCAGAGGAGAGGAGGACAGAGGAGTCAGCGGTGGATCGGAGACCCGCACCCAGCGCTGGAGGGACAGCTGAAAAGGACAGGAAAGAAGAAGATGATCGAATAAAGAGCCATCATTTAAGCTGAGTCCCTAGAGCAGGATTGGGAAGGGGACATATTTTTTTTTGTTTTTACTTTATTGTCACTTGAAAAGGACCACATTGATCAAGCACCCCATTTCAGCGTTAAATCTGGCCGATGGGTGAGAGCTGAATCAATATTTGATGAAAAATGTAACAGCAAAAAGTTCCATAATCCGTAAAGGGATCGAGCTCGGAGATCAATTAATCCATACACAGAAATTTACTCGACAGAACGCAAAAGAGCAATCCTATCAAATCATTTAAAACCTGAGGAACCAATAAAGGGGGAAAGAGAGAAGGAGGGGGAGGAGAAAGAAAAGGATGCCAGAGAAGGGAAAAGAAAAGGAAAGTACAAGAAAATCAGAGTCGGGGTCCCTAGGGGAGAAGAAATACACGTAGTGTGCCCTTTGAGAGAGTTTAAGCCACAGCCCAATAAACAGAGGGCCAAGATTGGTTTATAAACAGTTGCTACGAGTGTCAGAGGTAGAAAAATGTATCCATGCAGCCCAAACCCAGCCCAGCATAAACAGCCTCATATTTGTCATCTGCATCGGCCAATATCTCTTCCATGTGCATAATGTCATTCATAATATTAACCCAATGGGGAAGGGATGGATCCGCCGTAGTCTTCCATAAAACAGGAATAACTTGACGAGCAGCCGAAAAAACAAACCAGAGAATAGAACGTTTCTGCCCGGAAAAAAATCGACAAAAGGACAGCTTTCGGAGAGGGTGCAATAATCCTACCATAAAGTTTAGAGCCAATCTCAGATATGTTTTGCCAAAATGGCTAACGTAAAGCACAGTTCCACCAAAGCACCACATTTTAATGAAGTTGGGTGGGGGCAAGAGCTTAATGACATCACCTGTCAAAGTGTTTTTTGACTGAGCCTTCCTCCTATCACAGAGTGTTCTCTGCAACATTATGCAGAGGATACTCCAAAGGACACTGCAGGCTCCACTATACACTACACTATACACATTTTATGATCGCTTTATAAAATTTAGACACAGTCTGGAGTAAACAGTTCCGTGTCCTGCAAAGAGCAGAAAGTAGTATTCCCTTTCTGTTATAAATAGCTCCTTTAGTATGTCCTCATAAATGCAATATATTGCTAATATAATCTAGTAGAATCAGCAAATGGGCTATGTATAGCATGAAAATGGCTCCCAAGTCTGACATCCACTTGGGTATCAAATAGGCAGGGTGGAAAGTGCAATCATTCAATGGCCACATCCACCCATGTATACCAGTATAGTCCAGTTGTGCCATTATCATTATTACTCACATGATTCAGAGGTTTAAAGTCTGTGTTCCCCTGATTTAGGCAATATTTTTGGCATTCGAATGGTTGTATCTGTAATCAAGCGTGATGGGGTTATGCAAACCAGTCTTTCCATGTGTACAAAGGTTTGCTTTATAGTGTGGTTGCTTTTAATAGTGAGTTACCATGCAATTCCCTAGACGTGGGTGTTTAGTCACAGCTACACCCAATGTAACATACATAACAGGGGACTGGTATATGTGGAGCATTGGATGGTGGGTAATATTTGGTTGTACAAGTAGAGCCATGAAAAGTCTCCCTTGTGGATAAATCCTAAACACTCTTCTTTCTGCAGAATCTCTTCTTCGAATACTGCAAACAAAACATCCTCTCATTATGTTTGGTTGTCTAGTTTTGATGATTGTTACATAGTATTTGAGGTTGAATAAAGACACAGGTCCATCAAGTCCAACCTATGTTAAAAAACGCTCAAACACCGAAATCCCATTATTTCCTATGGGTATGGTTCACACCTGGGCGTATTACAGGCCATATGAACGCGCTACAAAACGCCCTACGCCCAAAGAAGTACAGGAGCTTCTTTGGGGCGTTTTTGTCGCGCGTTTCCATTGGGATACAGCCAAGGCAGATGGGATTTTGTGGTCACAAAATAAAACCACAGTGCAGTTGGACTGTTTCCTCATTGAGGATTATATTAAATTTATAACTAACTGAATTCTTTAATTCTTTTTTTTAAAAGACCTGTCGACACACATATCTCCGCTTTAATTAAAAAATATCACTAGTAGTGGGACAACAGGGGTATGCAGGGAGTTCAGCACCGGCTAGGCCTATGTAAAAACACAAATGACTACCAATAAGGAGATCTGGAAGCCTATTTTACTGTTCTTGCTTAGATGCCCAATCACACCGACTGGAGGTGAATTTTGGCCTCTGAACCTTATGGCTGGGTTCACACCTAGGCTATTCGCGGTAAACAAAGCCATAAGGTTCATGCCCTATAGACCTCTTGGTTATGGTCCTCCCAGTTCAGAGGCCAAAATTCACCTCCAGTCGGGGTGATTGGGCATCTAAGCAAGAACAGTAAAATAGGCTTCCAGATCTCCTTATTGGTAGTCATTTGTGTTTTTACATAGGCCTAGCCGGTGCTGAACTCCCTGCATACCCCTGTTGTCCCACTACTAGTGATATTTTTTAATTAAAGCGGAGATATATGTGTCGACAGGTCTTTAAAAAAAAAGAATTAAAGAATTCAGTTATAAATTTAATATAATCCTCAATGAGGAAACAGTCCAACTGCACTGTGGTTTTATTTTGTGACCACAAAATCCCATCTGCCAATTCCAAAGTAATTTCCAGGAATACGAGGCTCTGGAGCCGGGGCTGAGGTGCGTGCCAGCCAAGCTTGGCAGGGTCTAGAAGAAGGATAATCAGCCTCTGGAGTCCATCTGCTGGGGAACTACAAGATCAGTGTGCCCGGGCAGCTGTGACTGCTGTGACTTCCTGCCCAATAGTCTCATTAGTTGGCTCGTTACATCAATCAACGGCTTGTGCTGAGCTGCTGAGCTTAATGTTATATACAGCTTATGGTTTTTTTTTGTTTTGGATAGACAAGGGAAGAGGTAAAACCTGTGTTGATTGTTATGCTGTGTCCCTCTGGGAAAATTTCCCTCCACTTCCTGTCCCGGAGATGCAAAGCGAAGAACATTTGAGTGTAATCACAGTAGTGGGTCCATGGGTGCATTGAAACAGTTTTTCGGACAACAGAAAATATTCACAAGTATCTTTTGGTACCTGTTGTTAGAGGATTTAGCCGTATTTACCTTTTTTCTGTGGCAAGTTCATTATTGACGATTTTCAAGATTTCTGAAGGTGCCTTAGGTCATGAGAGAATGATATCCTCTGGCCTAGGAGTCTTGTGGGATGAATAGATCAGCCATGTTGAGGTTCTCTAACCTAATGCTATCCCTTGACATAAGCTAGCACCAAAGTGCCTCTGTTAGGGTGACACCCCCTGGCAGGTGACACGGGCTTCCCTGAGGGGCGGAGTCTAACTACCAGAGCTCCTGATGGTGGAGATAGGCTTGGCTGTTTGCTGGTAGCAGGTCACGATCCCCAGGGTTGCCCCGCCAAGGGATGGACGAGAACAGGAGGGCTCCAACGAGGAGACAGTAGTCAGATCCAAGCAGAGTTCAAGGCAGGCCGCTAGCAGAGGGAGGTCAGATGGTCCAAGGTCAGTAACGAGTAATCAGAGGAGACAAGAGCAAAGCCGGGTCCAGGCAGAAGATCAGGGCGGGCAGCAAGCGAAGAAGGGTCAGGAGGTCCGGGTCAGCAACGAGAAAACAGCAGAAGTATAAGCTCTTTAAACAAACAGGAAGCTGGCCAAAAGACACAGCAGCAGCTCCTTGCAGAGCTAGTGCTTAAATACCCTTCCGAGTCAGAGACGACATGCCCTGCATCAGGGTACACTGCAAGTCCTGGTCTGGAATCTTTTACTATTTTGAGATGTCTGCTCTGAGCTTACCATAACAGCCTCTATATCAAGGTGTCTCCTCTATAATTCAGGCATTCCCCATAAACCTCAATGTCTTTAGAACAATCTTTCATATGAAAGGTCATCCAGCGGTCGGATCCAGCGTTCATGGCTGATAGCCACATGATGCTTTTTGGTGGATCCAGAGGTAGCATGGCCTGTGACATGGTGTATAAGAAAAGCAATTCGATGTGGTTCTTCAGCAGTAACGTTCAAACTCAGAAGAAAAGAAAGACCGGCCCATCAAACTTTAAATGACAACCAGAATTCGGCAAAAATCAATGGGGACCTCTGAGGGATTATCTCAATTTCCAGCCCTCAGGGTGTCCTGTGTTCTCTCGTAGAAAACAAAATCATTCCACCAAGTTCAGATGATTGTGATGAGGGACGTGTCGCCTTTGATCTGTAATAATCTGACATCAGAGGAATGTTCAGAGGAGGATTACAGAAGTAGGTGGAACTGATAGAAACACCAGGAAGAATCACCCTACAGAAGATGAAATGTATGAAAGGTTCCTGTAATCTGGACATCTCGGGGACAATGGGGTCAAAGTAAATCGATAACTTGTAGTCGCTAATAAAGAGTTTTCCTTCCCTAAGAAGGAACTCAGGTGTCGCCGGCTCCGCAAGGCCTTTTGTTGTTGCTCATTCGGAAGTCACACTGTATTTTGTAAATCTTAGAATTTTCTTTACAAGAGTGAAAGTCATGGTCGATGTCTTTATCCGGTCATAAAGAATATGCAGCCTTACCTTATAATCATTGTTATGGCTATTTACAAAGGGATGTCGGGGGTCTAAGGGAGGTAGATATAAGCTTACTAACATTAACACTTTCAGTGCTGCTATACTGTAGTCAACAGCAGACTGCCCAGGCCCAGCTGCCCCCTACTTGTTTGTTTTTAGATTCGTGGTTCAGGTACAGACACATGCACCAATAGGTAATATGCAAATTAGATCTGAACACTAGGCAGAAATAAAGAAAAACCCAATGGAGTTAGAAATTGATTAACATGTGTGTAAGTACCTAATTTGACTTAGAAAAAGCCTCTTGTAATGCCCTGTTCCGTCAAAGTGGGAGAGAGAGTGGCAGCATTAAGGACCAATCAGACTCCTGCACATCTGGTGCAGCATTAGTCAGACTCTGCTGCATGCACATCTAGTGCAGCATTAGGGACCAGTCAGACTCTGCTGCATACACATCTAGTGCAGCATCAGGGACCAATCAGGCCCTTCTGCATGCACATCTAGTGCAGCATTAGGGACCAGTCAGACTCTGCTGCATACACATCTTGTGCAGCATCAGGGACCAGTCAGGCCCTTCTGCATGCACATCTAGTGCAGCATCAGGGACCAGTTAGACTCTGCTGCATGCACATCTAGTGCAGCATCAGGGACCAGTCAGACTCTGCTGCATGCACATCTAGTGACATAGAACATGCTGGCAGGAGAAGAAAGCAGAGTGAGTGGAAGCATGAGCTAATCTGTCTACTCTATCTCCTTCAACCTCCGTTCACAGGCTGTGAAGGGGGGGGCGTTGGGTTACAGGGTTTGCATGACCAGGTTATATTGCTTAACTGCAGTGGAGAGCAATCAGGTCACCAACCAGATAAATCTCAGGAGCAGATTGGCAGACATACATTGTTTGGCTGGCAAAACAGCTTCCATATGTGCATTTGTAGTTGTTAATTACACCATTTACCTGGATTTCAGGTTGAAGTTACTACGGAAAATGCAACTGAATAAGATGTTCAGGTGCATATAAAACAGATGTAAACCCAATCACTAAAATCTATATATAGGTTTTAATATGTAAATGTAATATTTAAAAATATGTTTAAATCTGCAGTTTTAATTCAGATACTTCCCAGTGATCCTGACATTAAGGTGAACTATCTCTAAAATGACACGGGATAGGAGATCAAGCATTCCCAAATGCCAATATAGAATAGTGATTTGATCCTCAGTCTGCTCATACCATTCTGGAGGCTCATCACTGTAGGAAGAGGCATTCTTCATAGTAGAGTCAGGGGTTTTGAGCCATGTTCTTCTCTGTTTCATTTTTTAAAGCTAGACATCAAACCACAATTCAGAGAAAGCATTTTTCATTTGGGCCTTGTGCTTTGACATCCTGCCATCCTTGCAGCGTAATAATCAGATCATGGCCTCCTCCCGATAGCTTGTACAGACTCCAGTCTATGCAGACGTGTGGCTGACTCTTCGCACAGATCATTGGCGTCTATACGTCAGCCAGAGTGTAATATTTGTTCTTAACTGGTGGTCTTGGCTACTGTCCTTAACGCAGTACATTTTCAAGATAAGTTTAATAACTTACTAACTATCAAGCCTCATGGTGGAGGATCGGCTCACTTTAAAGCAGGCCCATATTTTTAACCCCAAATCCACAACCTCAAAAAAGTAGAATATATACAGTAGGTAAAGTCCACATTCCTTCCATGTATCAAAATTCCATGGTAAGCACTATTACACTAAACTGTATGTGGCCACAATCATAACATAGTCATTGTATAGAGCACATATTTAGCATTTTCCTTCAGTTTTGAAGGATAGGGTGTCTAGAGCCTATACATGAATATACGTGAATGTTGAATTCTACTTTATACTCGGTAGTTGTATAAAAAGGGAAGCATTTGGCAATGTGATATATGATGTGCCATTTAAAAATGTGGGTTAATCAGGGACTACATCAGCAACATGGATGAGTGATATGATGCTTTGCATGCAGTACTATACATACAGAGCTATGCATGCAGTAGTAACTTGTTCTAAAAGCTTCCTTGTTCACTTGTTTATGACCTCTTGGTTGGCCAGAAAGTGGTCTCCATGCTCCCTCGTCACCTGGTGAGGAGGGAGCATAAAGCCGGCTTTCCGGCCAATCAGGAAGCCGAGCAGCGTGTAATGACTCGCCGTCCGGCTTCCTGATTGATCAAGAAGCTGGCCAATCAGCAAGTTAGGCGGCAAGTCATTACCCGCCCCCCGGCTTCCTGATTGGCCAGAAAGCCGACTCCATGCTTGGAGCATGGAGGCGGCTTCCTAGCTAATCGGGAAGCCGGGCGGCGAGTCATTACACGCCGCACGGCTTCCCGGCTAATCAGGAAACCAGGTGGTGACTCATTACACACCGCTCGACTGCCTTAATGGGACTTCCGGTATCGGCGAGTACTGACAACAAATATCGGTACTCGTACCCGATACCGAAAAAACGGTATTGATGCATCTCTACTAATAACCCTTTGTTACAGTAAACAGTTTGGTGTATAGCCCTGTAGAATGATAAGATCCATCACATATTTGCCAAGCCTACTTTGCCCAATAGTAAATTTTGCCCTGGGTGCCATTTAGCCACACAAGAGTCCCTGAACAGGATAAAGCTGCTGAACCATCATAGCTGCATTCTCCACATTGCTCCCCATGACCATGTCACTGGGTGCTTTGTATTCATGTAACTATCCTAAACCATCATGACTGCCAGCTCTTTTACCCATATTCCCCTGGTTTTGTACAAATGGAACTGGACCCTTGCAGATAGAAAATGATTTTGCTGGACCTTCTTACCTGCCACCTCTTCATTCATTCCCTATATAACCCTGCACAATTCCAGTATTTGAACTAAAGGTCCTAGTGTGCCTCTCTATTGGCCAGGACTTATGGCTCCTCCAGCTAGAACACTGGCAATCCTGTGCTAATGCCACACTACATATTGCCCATGCTCCCCGCAGAGTGTTGAATGATCTCACCACGGCAATGTAGAAGTATGACAGAGAGCAGAGCAGGACTGACAGCTGTTAATCTGATCACGTCGGTGCCAGTGGATTTGCTAGAATACGTAATTCACTTAATAACATTGCTTTGTTATTTTATATGTTTTGCCTGTAGGAATTTGGCACTCAGACAGTCTGTCTCCCAGCCAGCTGCTCCAGGTAAGCGCGCCATAAAGTTACTGTATGTAGCAAATGAATGTAAATATATGGAATACATGGCATTTCCAATATGAGAAAGCATTGCCTGGCTTACAAAGTAGATCGTTTAGACGCAAGGCTTTCTCACTCTCAGGTAAAGCAATCCAATGGTTTTTCCATACAGAGCAAAGCAACAGGTTCAGTTCAGCACCCCCATCCGTAACAGCACATGCTTACTTTTATCCATGGTACTTTCAGGTATGGGGAGCAAGTGACTCACCCCCCTTTTTAATCATGTGACAGCCTGGTGTTTAATGATTGGCCCACCACTAATACATGGTGGCAAGAGAGTACAGTATGTAGTCCTCTATAGGTCCCACTAGTGTCACTTTGCACTTACACAACGGTGCGATGGTGCACTTACACCATTGTGGTCCACAAGATCTTCTTAGATCTTGCGGACCACAATGGTGCCTAATCAAGAGTTCTCAACTCTGCCCCGCCACCATGACTATTATAAGGAAAAGTCTAAAAGTTCAATTGAGTTTATCTTTTTAATCCTTCCACTTGCAGTTACCGGCTGCCATTTACATAGTTGCATAGTTCTTGCAATAAAGTTTAGTCCTACTCAATTGTTTCCTGAAAGCAGGTAACAAAGCATGGCTAGGTGAAAGAATGGAGGAGATACCAATGTTTCTGGAGTGCCTGGAAATTTGGGAAGACCACTTGAACAATAATGTATTCAGCTTGATGGCGATAGTTATTAAATCTTGAATAAACTCAGACTAGAGTAGAAGTCTCTAAAAAAAAAGGTTGGTGCCATTTCTGCCCTAAAGTGAATTAAACTGTCCAGTAACCTCTGCAACAAAACCAAAGTGGCTCACTCCACATCTATCTAAAACAAAGAGAGAATCCTGAGGTGAATGGATTACACCATCATAGTGGCCATGGAAAGTGGAGTAGAGCTGAGATATCTTCTCTGAAGTCTGCAGGAATGTTTGTTGTTTAGTATGCTGACATCAACTGAAATGTCCATATTAGCTGAAATTACCCTTTAATATAGAAATGTGCAAAAATGTTATTTAAAATGTACCTTCACTTTTGTTGTGAAAAAAAAGCAACCTCCTCTGTGTGATCTATGTACCTTGTGAGGATTTTTAACAAACATTGTTGCCGATTCGTACCTTATTCTGTCCTGTAGAAGTTGCTATTTGTTTCACCTTGTCCTTTCCAGACTGATTTCTGAATATGAGGATCTACAGTCATTAAACCCACCTGTGCAGATCTCAGTGTTCTAATGAGGAAATCGGCAGTGTTTGCATCCCTTTAGTAGACAAGCATTGGGGGAGTATGTCACAAAAAAAAAAAAATTCCTATTGCTGGCGATGCCTAAATCTTCCCTTGTATCTTGTAGTGCAGATTTCTAAGAAAATCAGTAGGGCTGGTAATGATTAACATTTTCGTGTTCGATTAATCGAATTTTTTTTAAATCAATTATTTTCGATTTATATAACGCACATACAGATCCAACTACATTGGCCTATACACATACAGCACAGCAATGAAGTAATACAATGAACTAGGATCACACTAATCCAGCACGTTATTAATCTCACGCGCCCCACTCAATATGGCCGCCGCTTGAGTGGGGCAACTCAGAATAATAACGTGCTGGATTAGTGTGATCCTAGTTCATTTTATGACTTCATTGCTGTGTATGTGTATAAGGCAAATGCCTTGGCTGGCGCTCGTGCAGAAAGTTTCTTGGGCAAACTCACCGGCCCAAGTGGCTCCGTCGGCTAACGAAGGGGGGGGGAGGAGTCCAGTGACGTCACGGACATCGACGTCACCGAACTCCTCCCCCTTCCCTTCGTTAGCCGTCACGGACATCGACGTCACCGGACTCCTCCCCCCTTCCCTTCGTTAGACGACGGAGCAACTTGGGGAAGGGGGGAGGAGTCCGGTGA
>NW_017306644.1:212612-235468 GCF_000935625.1 Nanorana parkeri | reverse complement strand
TACTATATTTCAACAAAATAATTTCCTCTTAAATTAATATTTATTTCAGAAGGGCTGAAATAAGTTGTTTTTTTCCTGCAGAAAATGCTGCTTCTAATTTCCTCCAGTTCTGCTCACATATCTAAAAGTCTCCCTTAAAGAGGGACTACAACCAAAGAGGTTTTTTTGTTTTGTTTTTGTTTTTAGAGAGAATTAGAGAGAAGATGAGAGAGAGAAGAGGAGAGAGAGGAGAGAGAAGATGAGAGAGAGAAGAGGAGAGAGAGAGAGGAGAGAGAAGAGGAGAGGAGGAGAGAGAGAGGAGAGAGAGAGAAGAGGAGAGGAAGAGGAGGAGAGAGAGAGTGAGAGAGAGGAGAGAGAGAGAAGAGGAGAGGGAGAGAAGGGAAGAGAGAAGAGGAGAGAGAGAAGAGAGGGAATTGAGGGAAGAGAGAGAAGGAGAGAGAGAGAAGAGGAGAGGGAGAGAAGGGAAGAGAGAAGAGGAGAGAGAGAAGGAGGGAGAGAGAGAGAGAGAGAGAGAGAGAGAGAGAGAGAGAGAGAGAAAGGAGAGAGAAGAAAATGTATGTGTGTAAGATTGGTTTTTGTGTTTTAACTAAGAAACTTGTTTCGGAGAGCAGTTGTATTTCTGTGACCTTTCTTCCAGCCCATTTGGTGTTTGCCGCAAGAAAGTAAAAATACAGATATGCAAAATGTCCCTGGAAGTTCTGCTGGCAGCTATGAACAACCTGGACTGCAAATATTGAAGGTGTGACTGTTTTTTCAATTGCATAATGTGTGAGTTATCCGTAGTCACACTCGGCTCTCTCACAGCAGCCTTCCACGGCAGAAACAAGGGTGTTGTTTGATAATACTGAATATATTTTTCCACAAGAGGCACAGTAAACTTCCGTGTACAATTTATAGCAACACCTGAAACAGCCTGAGACAGGACAGACACCATCTACTCTGCTTCACTTTTTTGTGTTCAGGTTTTAGTCAAAATCAGTTTATTTCCTTTATTCATTTATATAGTGCCAAATTCCGTAGCAGTTTTTGTAGACCTTTCTCATCAGTTCCTGCACCTTGTTGGAGGTTTTGGGCTGTGTCACCACTGCTATCATACATTTGTGATTGTAATGTCTTCCTTATATTGTAAAGCGCTGTGCAAACTGTTGGCGCTCTATAGACATGTGCATTTGTATTCGAACTAACTTGCCGAGTCACGAAATTCCGTTGATTCAGCAGTTCGTCCAAATCCGAAATAATGAATGATTATATCCCCGAATATACAACAAACTATATTCGGGCATATAAAATTTAGTTGTGCGTATGTGGGAGGGGCGTAGTCATTATCCTGTGCGTTCGTGTCTCCGGGACTATAAATTCAGAAAGATTGTTAATGGCAACCACAGATGCTTCTTGACCTGTTTTGGCTTTGGTCTTCTTGAACCCATAACTAAATCTGGACCATGCACCCTGCCAGTGAAGTCGTTAAGTGAACTGAAGTGTTTCCTTGGCATGGAGGATCAAGATCCAAGTTCTGCAAAAGAAGAGAAATATATGGAAATAAAAATGGACTTGTAACTTTTTTTTTCCTGACCCTAAACTCGGGACACTCCAGCAGCTCGCAGTAAAACTCTTCAGGTTATTGAGGCTTGAAAACTTAAAGCCCAAAATGTTTTTTCCATATTTCAAATGAGCTACGCAGCTTTTCAGGGAGTTCCACCAGTCGGCCTTTCTGTTCACTTTGCCTGGAAACACAATCCACTGTGGCAGGTTTCTGGATTAGCACTAATGGATGGAAGGATTGGCCTGTTTTCTGTAATGGAGGAAGAGGGACGGTCAGTTAGCACGGTGCAGTGAGCAGTGATTGAAACATGGCAGCTGTTTAGCCCTGTGATTTCTGATTAGAGGAAAGCGCTGATGATGCAGTAAATCTGTCACTCGGGCGGCTTTGACTGAAACGTAGAGTTGTGTATTTTTATGAATTCTTTCATTTGAATCGTTAACTCTTCCGTTCATCTTGTTGCAGTGCTGTGCTACATTCCTGGTCCAAACTGAACATTAAAGCTGTACTTTAGGGAGATGCAAAAAACACAAATGAATGCAGCTCAGCAACCATAATTACATCATCAAATGTACTTTTTTTTAAAAACACGAGCAGTGTTAGTGTTACAATACACATTACTGTGTTCATAGCAACAACTCCTGCAGTATACAATTTCGGTCAGTAGATGGCAGTGTTTATAAGTTCTGTTATATCTATGGTATACTCTGTTGTATTGAATGAGGTAGATAATAAAGCTGTGACTTCCTTCCTGTTTCCCAAGCCAAGCCATGTGCAGCATGCATATCAGACTGTGTGCTTGTGTTTCTCTGTGAGGCTGTGCAAGAAGTTCCAAAAGTTAGTACCCAATTGCGACTTGGTTTCAGCCTTTGTGCAGCAGAGCTCAACCTGGGAGAGGGATAAGTCAGTTGTGTTGCACGGCTCATATGCTAACAAAGTAGCTGCTGATAGGAGGAGAGAGAGCAGAGGGGCTGAGATGAACTCATCAGCCTTCTGCTTCATCTTTTTACTGTCCAATCACTGGAACTGTAAGTGTTACTTAAAGGAGAACTATGGGGTTAAGTCTTTTCCCCATAGTTCTCCTTAGGGTAACGGGAGGACACAAACTAGCGTCCTCCCATCACCCTAGGCTCAGTATACCGCGAGCTGTAGCTTGCGGTATACTGAGACGCCGCAGCTGAAGCGGATCCCGACAATTGTGTCGGGATCCGGCCAGCTGCGTGACTGACAGCTGGCTCTGCCTATCTAGAGGCTGTACCCGCCCCCTCCCCCGTCCGTTCCACCAGTCAGCGCTGGCGGATCGGAGCGTGGAGGGGGGAATCCAGCCCCTCCCCTGTCACGGCAGAGAGCCGTGACAGGATCGAGAGGTGAGCGAACGCCGGTATGTGTTCGCTCACCTCCCGATCTACTGAGCCGACCTGGGACAGTCTCATTGTCACAGGTCGGCTAGAACTATGAGGTGAGTGAAAAGCACCCACCTCATAGTTCTCCTTTAACTGCAGTAGAGAGAAATCAGGTCCCCTACTCTGTCAGAAGGGGCTGTGTGGCAGAGCTGTGTAAATCTGAGGATTTGATGGACAAAAATACAGTTAAAACATTTCCCATGTATGTGTGTCTCATCTCTGTGTTTATTTGTTTGCCTGAAGTTTAGCATTAACACTTTTGCTGCCGGAGCCAATTTTGCACAGGTTATAAAATGCACCTTTTAGGCTTGAAGATTACTTGAAACCCCCAGAAGTATATATTTTCTAAAAGCAGAGACTCTGTAGAATAAAATGATGGGAGTTTTGCATATATTTCAATATTTGTGCAACCAATGCACCTTGCTGAATGTCATGTATTGCAGCGCCTCACAACACACGATAATGCAATCCCAAGCCTTGTAGTGTGCAGTGGTTTTGGCGCGTTTTGGTGCATTAGGTAGCCCATTTAATTGAGTGTCTCGCAGCCGTTGTTCAGAAATAATCCTTCAGGACCCGTTCACACCATAGCACTGCACTTTAGATTATAAACTCGAGGGCAGGGACTGATGTGAATGTGCAACTCTGTAAAGTGCTACGTACGTTGTCAGCGCTATAGAAATGCATGTAATAAATAATAATAGACGCACAGTATCCACGTGTTTAGTGCATGCTATTGCACAGCACGCCTAGTACGTGATACTGTGCACTCGGTGCTTTACATTGCTATTCATTTAAAAGACACCCCAATGCAACTTCTGGCAGTAAAAAAATGTAGTGCAGTATTACATTTCTCACCGCAGCACACAGTAATGCAGTACCAGGTGGTCTGTTGGTCAGAAAGTGGTCAGAAGGCGTGTTGGGGTGCCGCTCAAATGAATGGCAATGCAATGTACCTAGCACACGGTACTGCATGCTACGTGCACTGTGCAATAGCGTGCACTAAAGGCATGGATACCAGGTGTTTAGCCCAACACTATGATGTGAAGGGGCCATTACTGTGTTCCCTGTGTGACCTATAGATGAAGGAAAACTTGCAGACAGCGACTCACCCATTCATTGGGTTGCCACCTGTCCAGGATTCACCCGGACAGTCCAGGTTTGGAATGCTGTGTCCGGGTTTCATGGCAGCAGAAACTCGGACACAAGATGTCAGGCAGACAGGGGCAAACAAAACTAAGATAGGGGCTACTGGCCCCCCACTGAGAATAGTCTCAACTGTGATATTTACATATTAAATGGGGGGGGGGTGGCTATTTACCTATGAATAAGCCACGACTCATTCTCCCCAAAAAAATTCTGCGCATCGCTAGAGTGTTCGGGTTTCACTTGAAGAAAAGGTGGCGACCCTACCCGTTCAGCATCACTGTGAGTAAGGAGACTGACCTGAACTTTGCATGTGGTGGGAGAGTCTGCCAACTGCAGCTTCCATTGGATGCTAATCACGCAGGTATTTAGCTGGACGCCAAAATTCCTTTAGTAGGTAACATTTCTAATACAAAGCAGCAGAAAGTCCCCCATAGTCCTCCTGTCTTGTGTGCCCAGGAAAAATAACCCTTTATTGAATACAATGCACATGTGCATTTAGCACCATCGTCGGTTACTATACAACACATCAAAGCTCATCCCGCACTGAACCTTTCTTGCGTTCCGGGAGGCATAAAACCAAATTTCTGTGTTCTGTACGGCAGGCGCGGCAGAGAAACGGCCTCGACATACTGTAGCATACATGGGAGCAAAGGTGGGAAAAGGGGGCTTTGATCTTTGCCCACAGAATTCCCAAAGAAAATCTGTGAATGCCCCCACTCGGAGAGTCCAATAATGAAACCAGCAGGACACGATCGCTTTCCAAAGGCCGGTTTTCTGAGCTCACAGCCGCCGCAATGAAGGATAGACAAAGCGGATGAATGAACGTGAAAAAAAAGTTGTTTCAGTTCTTCAGTAAATCCTTTCAGCTCTTCTCAGAAGCCAAGCTGCATTCCACAATGCAGTGATTGTATAGACGGAGCTGAGAAGACAACGCAGGTTTTACTTACCTAGATCGTCAGGCTTCGGGAAAGAATAAGAAGAAAAAAAAAGACTATTATTATAAAACAAGGAAATTGTCCCCCAATATGAACGCTTTAAAATGCTTTCTTTGCAGTGGGAAGACGCCTAGAAAACAGTTTACCAACACCCTCACAAATGCTGTGTTAAGGTGCCCATACAGCTTGCTATCAAACTTTTTGTCCGATGATCGGATTGTGGTACGAGTTTCGTACGGCGGGCCCCATCCTGCCCCGATCATCGCAAGGTTCAATTAGCGGTAGTTAAAAAAAAAAACACCTGGAAGAATTGCGTTAATCGAACGCACGTATTTTCGCTTGCGCATGAGCAAAAATAAATCATTGCATGCGTTCATACCGCTTAGGTTGATGTTACGCTTGCGATTCTGTCTGTGGCAACAACTCATCAGTAGTGATGTGCGGGGGAATGGTCCCGAGTTCTCTTAAGCCTAGACAAAACTGTCACTGACACACCCAAACAGTTGTGGCTGGGGCATTCTCCGCCCCTCAGCTACACGTCATAAAGGGGTGGGGAATGCCCCTTCTGCAACTGA
This sequence comes from Nanorana parkeri, assembly GCF_000935625.1. Lineage (NCBI taxonomy): Eukaryota > Metazoa > Chordata > Amphibia > Anura > Dicroglossidae > Nanorana > Nanorana parkeri. The sequence goes on along the minus strand of NW_017306644.1, from coordinate 229,869 downwards.
TTGGGCTGGGAGCGGGGGGTATTAGTGACAGTCCATCATTAGAGCACCATCTAACAACCTGTACGCATTTACGCCAGCAGACAGATCCCTCAATGGGAATAGTGGCAACTTTTGACCATTTGTGTCTCGCTTATGGAAAGGGGAGAACAAAAGCAATAGGACAAGAATTCCCCAACTCTGCCTGTGGGAGCCCCATTAACATTAGATACCTTCCCAATCTGATCAAAAACCGCAAGATCAGCAGATCTGTCATCAACATCTGTGGGCACCCTAAATACATTTCTCCTTGCTGTGAGTTTTGGATAAAAGAACAACATATGTTGCATTGCAAGGTTTGGGATTTAGTTGAGTGTAAGAGACATGGTCTTTCCCTCCTCCTGAGTTGGCTTGAAAGACCCCCTGTGTATAGGGCATCGGCTCATTCCTGATTGGTCACACTCAGGATCTCTGCACTCCTGTCCTGTATTCATGAAACACAATCCTGTCACTGCAGGGGCTGGGGGAGGGCTACCATCCGGGGGTCAATACCAGAAACCTTACCTAGCCTTGGAACTGGTGCCTCCTCATGTGTCACATCGTCTACATACGTGTCACATAAATCACACATACAGGTCATACGATACAGGCTCTTTATCAGCATGACATTACACAAAACCATGCAAACAAAATGCATACTTTTTTAGTATGTTGGCTGGTTTAACAATGTACAGAGGAATGCACAAAGAGCAGTCGCCGGCCGAAGTTATCCTTGACAAGGCTTGCCAACCTGAAGTTTATTTATTATGGGGTCACCTCGCCCTGAAAACTGAGGAAAGCATAACAGCGCTGAACTGACCGCAGTCATATGATAAGGTTAGTATTTTTGGTGACACCAAATAACTGTTTGGTGAAACAAGATCGATGTCTGGGTGACTGTTGTGTGCATATAGTGACCTCCTTACTAATTTGAAAGGCTGTCATCAAATGCTTTTTCAGTTGCGCGTTACATTTAAAGTATATGTAAACCCAATCACTAAAATCTCACATAATCTTTAACATGATAATGTCATTTCTACAGTAATTTGTAGGGATGCACCGATTTCGGTATCGAGTACGATTAACTATATTCTTGTTCCGGTACTCACCGAATACCGAGTACCGGAAGTCCCATTCAGGAAGCCAGGTGCTGTGTAATGACTCGCCACCTGGCTTCCTGATTAGCCGGGAAGCCGTCCCCATACTTCTCGTCACTAAGTGACGAGAAAGCATGGAGCCTGCTTTCCGGCCAATCGGGAAGCAGGGCACTGTGTAATAATGCGGCGCCTGGCTTCCTGATTGGGCGGGAAGCCGCCTCCATGCTCCCTCGTCATGAGGTGATGAGGGAGCATGAGGCCGGCTTCCCGACCAATCAGAAAGCCATCGCCGCTTCATTACACGGCACCTAGCTTCCTAATTGGCCAGCTTCCAACCAATCAGGAAGCTGGGCAGCGCGTCATTAAACGCTGCCCGGCTTCCTGATTGGCCGGAAAGTTGGCTCCATGCTCTCTCGTCACTTGTGAGCCGGCTTCGCGGCCTATTAGGAAGCCGGGCAGCGTGTAATGACGCGATGTCCGGCTTTCTGATACCGGAAGTATCGGGCTAGGCATCGGAGCATTTGGGCGAGTACAAGTACTCACCCAAATACTCGGCATCGATACCGATACTAGTATAGGTATCGGTGCATCCCTAGTAATTTGTACAAAAATATTCGGCTTTCAGTAAAATAATACCTTGTGATCCTGACATAAAGGTTTAGGCACTTCCTGCAATGGAGTGACAACTCTCTCTCAGCTGTGCTCCTGTTGTTTCACTTTGTCCAACAAGCTCCCAATCGCGGCTACAATTGACTGTTCCAACACACATTAGGACCTGCGTTGACGAGCTTTTTGGCTTGTGCCATTGCCCGTAGTTTGAGATGCTTCTTAGATCATTCATTGACAGGTGCATCTGACCTGCAGTTGGCCTCCTTTTAACCTGCATTTTACCTACTTCAAGCTTGTAGGCTTGTAATGGAATGCAAAACTAATTTGAAGTGATCAAAAGCCTGTGCACGCAGGCAGTTACTCAAGTATGGTCCACTGTTATCACCATGTTACAGTACACAGGGAAATCTACAAGCAACTACATAGAAAACAATACAAACCTGACAGAGGTTTTGAACCTTTCCCGCTCTGTCCAATACAACAACAAAGAAATAAAGATTCATTTCAGTTCCACTTTAAAGGTGTCCAACGGAGTGAGGTGCCTTTAAATTCATGAGCACCTTGGAGGCTTCCAAACCTAGGGTACTAAACGTGTAAATTGACTTCAGAGCTTTAGCTCACCCTCTCTTGCCTGCCTAAATCCAGGATCAATCCTCACCTGACTTGCTTGCCTTACACTGATGCCAAGTTCCATAGTTATGAGGTTTGGGGAAGGTTCTTCATCAAAAACCTCAGACAGCAAACAACACATTACAAAGGTTGTAAACTCTTCCTTACAATGTTCAAAACGCCAAAAAAAACCCCCATTGCTGGAGATACACTTGGCAGGGAACATGGTGCAGGGGACAGGCCAGGTGGCACCAAGGAACAGTTACAAACATAGAACAACAATGATGAACATCAGTGGTGGGTCCAAACTCCATCATTGTGCAAAGAACCTCTCCAGCCACTGACGGGAAGACTAAGGGAACATTTGGGAAATCCATATTTGTTTTGGAAAATCCTATTCATAGGGAAATGATCGCTGAAGGCATACTTGTGGTCATCGTAAACCAAGCGAGCTCTTAGCGCACAGCAGTGAAGATATTGGAAGACGAGGATGAAGGCGTTTTTAACAAACATTCTGCAGCCTCTGTACCTTAGGGATTGCTCTGGAGTTTGGCTTCCCCCTAATTTCAGCAAAGGGTCATGGGAGAAATGCTATTCCTGCCTCTGTCTTATCTTCCCATATCCTAAAGTGAACCCTAATAAACAGAGCTCGTACCTTGTGTCAGTGTCAGAAAACATTACAAAAGCAAATTATCCGTGAAACTATGGCCGCCGTCCAGCCTCGTGTACTGGAAAGGAATAAAAATGATTTATCACACGTTTATGATTCATAGAAGTGATTGGAAAGTTATTTGTGTGCGTGGCTCACTGCTTTATTATGCTTTTATTTCAGCTATTGTGCATTTTCAGTGACTGCTTATATTGATTTGTTTGGGTTTGGGTTTTTTTTTACCATCACTTTTTATTTCCTTGCGGTAAAACAAAATGTGCTTAGTACAACTTTTATTTCTTTTTAATCAGGTAAATATGAGCAAGTATAACCCGACAAGTTACTTTCTTGTTACTCTTTAAGCCAGGGGTAGCCAAACTCCGGCTCTCCAGCTGTGGTGGAACTACAAATCCCATGAGGCATTGCAAGATTTTCTGCCGCAGACATGACTCCCTGAGAGAGATGCATCATGGGATTTGTAGTTTTCCGCCACAGCTGGAGGGCCGGAGTTTGGCTACCCCTGCTCTAAGCCCTATTTAAAGAGGAACTTACCCATATCTTCAAAATAACACACAAAGGCACCTTTTAGAAATGTTTAGTAATGACAATCCACAAATAGATACTTCTAGATAATTGCCGGCTTTTTATTTTTTGCATACCTGATTTTTCTTTTCTTCCCTAGTCTTCTGACAGTGGCCATTTTAACTAAGGGCAGGTTACTAGATCTTCCTTTATCTCCTGGAACTCTGGCACATGTGACTAGGACATGTGACCATGCACATCCTCTCAGGGGAGGAAAATGCCTTTCCATGAGATCTCCTGAGATTACAGATGAGAGTTTCCATCAATGCTTTGCTGATGTAATCTTCCCAGGATGCAATGCTTGGGCACGATTACATCATTTGTGCCAAAGTGGAGCAGGAAGTGGGAAAACAGCAGTTTTTAATAAAATGTGCTACCTTCATAACCGGCTCCATCGGCATTTTCAGACATAGCCCTCTTTTTCCTGCACAAAACAATGGTGTTGTCACTGATAAGCTTATTTCTACTTTTTGGTAAAAGTCTACAGCTAAGCTTACATCTTCAACTGCTCCCCCTGGCCACTGATGTATACAGAGAGAAGTACCACAGGACTGACATAAGGCTGGGTTCACACCTAGGCGTATCAAATATGCGCGTTTGTCGCGCGTTTCATGCCGCACGTTTTTAACGCGATTCGCGGTTAAAAAAACGATTGCCAAAGGCTCATTTCCGAGGGATACCTGGCTGTATCCCAATGGATACGCGCGGCAAATACGCCCCAAAGAAGCTCCTGTACTTCTTTGGGCGTAGGGCGTTTTGTAACGCGTTCATACGTCCTGTAATACGCCCAGGTGTGAACCATACCCATAGGAAATAATGGGATTTCGGTGTTTGAGCGTTTTGCAGAGCGTAGGAACGCGCTACAAAACGCCCCGGTGTGAACCGGGCCTAAGAGTGGTGGACGTGTCTTAGACCTGTAGGCTATGATTTACAGCCTGGCTACACCTTCTCTACCCTGTGAGACACGTATCCATAATAATTGGATTTCCCAGGTCATGGTTGGCCCACATTCACTGCTGTTAGATAAAAGACCAACTGTCCGAAGAATTTTATTTCAGCAGCGCTGACAAGTGCAAAGCATGCATAAAGCGCAATAGATCTACAGTCTGTCAAACATTGCCCTGCACAGCCAACATCCATTCTCACTTGCAGAATTGCCACCTTCTCATAACCAGTCATAAATGGCCATGGGGTAGCAAGCACCAAAACGTAAACAATCCTTGCGCGGTTTTCAGCCACCATTGTTCGACGGCCCCATTCACAGGTGTCCGCTTAAAATCCCATGGATTCCAAAACTCAAGGTTCTCATGGAACAGCCTCGGGGCTCTCCATAGAAAAAAAAAACAGACACAAATTGCAGAGCCCAAAGGCTGAACAAAGAATAATCCTGAGAGACAATGGACACGACAGAGACCTTGATGAGATAACGAGGCCTGTGCTGAAAATGGCCTAGGAGGACCTGTCAGCGTAGGAACAATGCTCTCCTCATAACGTGGAGACACGGGAGGTACAACCAGGCTCGGAGATGACAGATCCCCAGCTCACCTCTTTCAGGTGCAGGATAAGGAGCAGATTGTGCCCAGCTATTATAATAGGAATACAAATCGGCATTCTGTTTCCCGAGCACAATGGCAAATACCTCTGGGATCACAAATCCAGCTCTGGCCTTTGTGCCTCGGTAGATTTGTGCGTCTTAAAGAAAAATGGCGCTAAGCCCTATTTGTATGTATAATAGGAGCATAGCATAACGGCATAGCTAGAAAAAAATCAATGTACGTTTTATGGGCTCCTTGTACTTGTATCAGCACTGTAGACAAGTTTGAATACTTCAAGCATATCTAAACCCAAAAACAAAAATATATTTTCACCTCACCAGTCCTCAGCTGCAATGGCAATGTTAGTTTCCTTGTAAGCTGTTCCCCTCTTCCTTTCACCTGGCAATCCTGTCATTAACGCACCTTCTGTCCTGGAATGCTCACTTGCTGCGCTGCATTTATGGAGTAACAACCTTTTCACCCCAGGCTGCTCTCCCCATTCAAACTACAAACATCTCACCCCTCTCTTCATCTCCAATACAACGGGAGGAGGGGTTGTTTAGTTCACAGATGTTTAAGAAAGCTGATAACATTGTCCGAGACATTAGTTCAGTACACAAGAAGTTACAAGGACGCGGCATTTCTGGTAGGACCAACAGGTATTTTTCTGTACTTGCAAAAAATGTTCCTAGCCTGAAAGAAGAAAGCGAACACAGCCACCACACATAAGGACGGGTGAGCTACCATATATTACATTTTGTTTTTGAGCTTAGATATACTTTGAGAGCTTGTTCACAACATACAGGGTGCAATATTGTCAGACATCCCAATTTCTGGGAGTCTCCCGCTAGTAGATAGCAGCTCCCAGCCGCCCGGGAGAGAAACATTTTCCCCCGGAAAGGTTTACTCTGCTCGATCTAGCAGATTAAACATTTCCCTGCTGTTTTTTTTTTTCTCTGATATTGGAGCCGCTGGCCGCCGTCAGAGTAAAAAAAAAAGACGGCATAGAAATGAATAGCTAGATTGCTATTGGCTATTTGAATTTGCAATAGCCAATAGCAGACTAGCTATTTCCCCCGCCTATTGCTGCTGTCAATCAGCAGAGGTGGACCTGAAGTTCTCCATCAGGTCCTCTCTCTGCTGATTGACAGCAGCAGAGGGCAGGTGCAATGGGCAGCTTGCTATTGGCTATTGCAAATTCAAATAGCCAATAGAAATCTAGCTATTCATTTCTATGCCGTCTTCTTGGTTTATTCTGACGGCAGCAGCTGTCAGAATACAAAAAAACCCCCAAAAAACAGCAGATAGTATGGGAAGCAATAGATTCTTTGCTATCTGCCATCATTTGAGGAGGGTGCTCCCCCCTGAAATGAGAAGGGCACCTCCCAGAAATTACTTTTTTTCAGGTTGGGATGCCTGTATTGTGTTCATAAGGGGTGTGCGATGTAAATGTGCACTACTGTGTGCCACAATGCATTGTTACAACGCATTGCAGTACTTGTTTTTTTTCCTTCCTTTCTTCTTCTTTTCTTTTTTTTTAAAACCTACATGTAGTTCTGTGAGTGGAAGCACAATGTGGTGTGTTACATCTGGCCTAAGATGGACAGAGTTTTTACTGGAGAGATTTCCCCTCATTTCCTGTCCCAGTGACAGTTGACAGGAAGTTAACAAGGGACAATGCGCTATGCTGCACAAAAATGTACAGTTTTTTTGCAGCGCACACCAATACATTGTGTCGATTTGAGGGAGCTGAGGAGCGATGGCAGATCTACAAACAGCTATGTAGTGCGAGAGTCTATTTGGACAGCTCAGTTAAACAAGGTTCTGTGGTGTTCAGTGAGGGGCCACTACAGTGCACAGAGCTCATTCACCTGTCCCAGATAGTTTAAAAGAAGACGTCTGTGATCTCTATAGTGTATGTATAACCATAATTGTAAATTTAGGTTTGAAATGAGTTATATGCACATCTATTCATCTGATGATTTGCACCCGTGATATAATAAAATGACTATTAACAGTTAAAAAAAAAAATACATTGTGTCGATGTGCACTGCAGCCGTAGAACATAAGGCAAACTGCGTTGGGACTGCGTTAGGCAACGATGTCCAACGCTGCTGTAGTGAACCAGCCCTAAGGCTCCTTAGCAGTGTCCTGCTGTATTCTTTGATATGATGTAAATGTTTGTAGCTCCCCAGTCCTGTTGTCCTACGAAAGATAGCATCCCCCAGCACTCCTTTTGGACATTCCAGTAAGAGTTGTAATTCTTACAAGAAACATATGCCTCCTCTTTATATCCATGACTAAAACTGCCAATTTCACATCTCTAAACAACCAAATTCTATAACTGCAGATGTGTTTCAAGTGACAAGGTTACTGGGGATGCCAAATTTTACCATCTGTCTTTCTGATCTTTACTATTCTTGGCTGTTGTCAGCCATCTTGTCACATGTCCAAAACGGCACGGACACCAAATCCGCCTGGAGCCGAATAGATGATAATTTGCATATTATTATCTGTCCCATAAATGTGTTCAGACAAAGATGAATTCATCATACAGTTTTTATTTTATTTTTAGATTAACGGCCCCTTCATTGCATTTACCCACGTTGTCATTCACATCAGAGTTCTTCTTTAATGCTGCACGTTGTCATTCACATCAGAGTTCTTCTTTAATGCTGCACGTTGTCATTCACATCAGAGTTCTTCTTTAATGCTGCACGTTGTCATTCACATCAGAGTTCTTCTTTAATGCTGCTACATGCCGAACACTCTGCTGACAGGAAAGTGATGAATGCGATTAAACCATTAGGAGGTTCCATAGAGAACAATGGTGAGAACTACAGTTATACATAATCCCCCCCATTCGGGCCTCAGCGATGAGGTCATCATTGCCCGCACTGAAAGTACAAGACCTGCTCGCTGTAATGAATCATAAAACTATGTGCAAAGCCCTCTGTGCGTGGAGCACATGAATAATATTCATCCATTGCTCAGCCTGTGAGATACAAATGCAGCTCCTCAGACGTTTCTTATTGCTACCACGCTGGTGACTTTATCCTGACCTGTTGTCACACAGAGTGTGTCGGATCCTGCACTTCTACAAACAATGAATTATTATTATTATTATTATTATACAGGATTTATATATATGGAAGTGTTTTTATTTATTTTGATTTTAATTTGAAGAAGTGCACTTTTGTTTACAGCTTCTGTAATGCAGCAGACAGCGGATGTAGGGCCACAGATTGCTGCAAGTTTGGTTTGGGTGCATGGTGGAGCTTTGGTAGCCCATTCACTGCAGCTTAAAGGAGAACTATGAGGGGAGTGCTTTTCACTCACCTCATAGTTCTAGCCGACCTGTGACAATGAGCCTGTCACAGGTCGCCTCAGTAGATCGGGAGGTGAGCGAACACATATCGGCGTTCGCTCACCTCTCGATCCTGTCACGGCTCTCTGCCGTGACAGGGGAGGGACTGGATTCCCCGCTCCGATCCGCCAGCGCTGACTGGCGGAACGGACGGGAGGGGGCGGGTACAGCTGGCTAACCCTTAACCAAACTCTAACCGAAACAAAATAAAAGCATTTTGCCTTTACAGACACTTTCAATAACAGTCATGACATCAAAGAAGCAAACAGAGAGTCTGGAAAAAGTGAAATGGAACCTAAATGCCACCTGCTGGATCCAAAGAATGCTAGATTTTGATATGTATGACATATTTTGTTTTTGATAAATACTAAAACACCTGACCTTTTCTTATATCTCTTAGAGACTCTACTAATAGGGTCTGAGCATCCAGTTACTGGTCATGTGGCTCTTCCTGTTGGACTTTTATATTTTATTTTATACTATGGAGACTGTACCAGGAGATGCTGGAACACAAAGGTGGGCAGCACACCCAAAACTCACCTAGAAGCTGGAATAGGCTCCACCTATAACTTAAATGACACTTTTGGTTAGACTGACCATTAAATATCCCTGACTGGTTGTCACCACTGGATTTGTGGCCAAATTATCTTTAGTCATTCTTCTGTACTTAGGCATCTACATATCTGCAGAACATTACAAATCTATGTATGCTGCAGAGCATCACCTTCACATCTGGCACCATGAAGGTAATATGCTCTCTTGCAATGGTGCCAGCGGCTAATGAGGAAGTGATTTGCGCTTATGCAAAGTTCCAAGCAGCATGATAATGCTAATTAGGGTGACGGCTGCTCTTTAATTAAGCCGCAATTCCTCCCCAAAGTGGCTTTTCTCATGCAAATCTAGAGTGGTTGGCTGACAAAACAGCTCTCTTTGGCAAACGCTGCGCTCTTCTTACCATCATTGTTGTGAGGGTGGCGAATGTATCGTCATTACTCACCCGATTCTTGTCCATGCCAGGGTTCCCGCCAACGAGCTGTTATTGGCTTGATCAAAATGTCATTAATTATCCAGCCTGTCCTTCATGTTGATATACATACCTACATCAACGGGGTGGCCTGATGCAAGCAAGCGATGCGACCGTTTCAAGCATTACAATTAGATAGAGGCGCAACCAAGAGTACTAGCAATCGTTAGCACACAAAGGGACCTTCCAAAATTTACCGTAATTTGTTGCGACCAATAGCTGATTTTATCCTTTTTTCAATAAACAAAATTAAAGTTTTTACCAAGCAAGCACCAACAACATCTATAAGACAAATGAAGAAGTAGGTTGCTGTGGGTTCTGGGGGGATGCAGCCCATCCTAAGGACCCTTTCACACGGGCTGATCAGGAGAGGATCCGTGCACAGATCCTCTCCTGATCACAGCAGTACGGAGCGGAGGTGGCCACTGTGCCATCCGAGTCCGTACAGATTTTTCCTCCATAGAAAAAACTGCATTTACCGGACCCCATGCCAGTCTATGGGGAATCGCATCTAAACTGACATGTGCCCGTACATCAGATTACAGCCAATCTGGCATGATCCGGTGAAACAGAACATTGTTGCATTTGTCTTCCGGACTCGGTTGGAGGCGGAGGTAACGGGGTGTAAACGGACACACACGGCTGCCCATTGGGCATCCGATCGGGTCCGCCTGAAAAAGACGGACCCAATCGGAGTGGCCATGTGAAAGGTGCCTAAGATGGACAGAGTTTTTACTGGAGAGATTTCCCCTCATTTCCTGTACCAGTGACAGTTGACAGGAGGTTAGCAAGGGACAAAGATAGTGATCAACACTTGGCAGGGGTTTTAGTTTTCCTCCTTCCTAAAAAAATAGGTGGAACTGAGAAGTAAACTATATTGCCAAATGTTTGTAGTCACCTGCCCATCACACCTATATGAGTTGGGTAGATATCCCATTCCAAGACCATGGGTGGTAATATGGAGTTGGTGCCCTCCTTTGTGTCTGTAACAGCTTCCACTCTTCAATTAAAGGAGAACTATGAGGGGGAGTGCTTTTCACTCACCTCATAGTTCTAGCCGACCTGTGACAATGAGACTGTCGCAGGTCAGCTCAGTAGATCGGGAAGTGAGCGAACACATAGCGGCGCTCGCTCACCTCTCGATCCTATCACGGCTCTCTGCCATGACGGGCTGGATTCCCTCCTCCGAACCTCCAGCGCTGACTGGCGGAATGGACGGGGGAGGGGGCGGGTACAGCTGGCTCTGTCGCTAGCTAGGCAGAGCCAGCTGTCACTCCTGCAGCTGGGCGGATCCAGACATAATTGTCAGGATCCGCTTCAGCTACGGCGTCTCAGTATACCGCGAGCAGTAGCTGAGCCTAGGGTGACGGGAGGACGCTAGTTTGTGTCCTCCCGTTACCCTAAGGAGAACTATGGGAAAAGCCATAACCCCATAGTTCTCATTTAAGACTTTACATGAGATTTGTGGGGTGTTTCTGTGGGAATTTATGTCCGCTGTGAGCTCAGGTGCTGATGTTGGATGAGAAGACCCGGCCCACAAATGGCATTCCAATTTATTCTAAAGGTTTTCAGTATAGTTGAGGCCAGGGCTCTGTGCAGGACACCACCCTTAGGACCTGGCTTGGTACACCTAAATGCCATCATTTGTAGAGGTGTCAATGTGCTTTTGGCCATAAAGTGTACATAAGCTGTCAATGATGACCTCCTTATGAAACTGCTAGTTGCCTGGCCCTCAGTACTTTTGCATTTACTGAGGAACTAGCACGTAGCCTGTAATATCAGAACACCTAACCTTCATACATGTCCAGGGCATGTGTCCTGTATGACAGCCAGGCATCTAGAATTTATAAGGGTAGGTCACCAATTCTTTATTGTGATTATGGTTGAAGCTTATGATCATAACTCATATCTGGGTACGATAACGTGATTTGTTATTGGTACGTGTAGTGCACTTTTTCAACATTACCTCCACACCACCCCAGGTAGAGTAAGGCCCCATTCACACTGAGCGACATGAAAATTGCGCGATTTTCCGCGCAATTTTATAAGTGCGATGTTGCGCGACTTATCGTGTGACATCGCACAACTTTTTCCTATTGGGCTGTATGCAATCAGGAGCAAAATCGCTCGAAATCCGCAGAAAAAAGGGTCATGTAGGAGCGACAAGCTACAGCGACGAGCTACAAGCGATATTGAGCGGCGAGATGTGAACAGCTCCATTGAAATGGATTGGAGAAGCTCCATAGAGCGATATCGCGTGGAAATATGAGCGATATCGCTGCTAAAATCGCTCAATAAATCGCTCAGTGTGAATGAGGCCTAATAGTACCCACAGAACAGCTCCCCCTGCAGGGAATGCTAGGAATAACAGTTGGATGGCTAGCTCTCTCCGCTCCTTTATCGTGCAATGGAACTTGTAACGAACTTTGCATTTTTATACACAGAGTTTACATTCCATTCGTTCAATGGTCATTGCTTGCTTAGATCAGTGCTGGGAGCCAGCAGCGTAGTATGTGCTCAACAGCTATTTGCGGCCGGTCCCGTGTTTATTTTATTCTTAGCCTGTGGAATCCTTTGACAGGAAAAGCCTAAAACAGCAGCAGCTATTTATATAGTTGTGTGCTGAGTACACATATACAAGAATTGTCTTCATTCACAACACAGCGGCCATCTTTCATGGGAACTCGGCCCCATCCTATCACCATGGTAACGGCGAATGCTGTGTTTGCGTTTTCCAGGCTGGTGTGTCTAGACAATTAGAAACCAATCACAATTTCACAATTGGCCTCTTATGATTAAAGACTGTAGGGACTGAAGGGAGCTTTTACCATGATCAGATGCTTTACTACTAACTGCCCCGCCCCAAAAAAACTAAAATATATCAGCAAGTCTCAGGGGAATAGCTTGCCCTGCTATGTCTGTGTGTTTGTGGAATACAATAAAAAATTCCCAGCGCACTCACCAGCCTCCAAAAAAATAAAATAACAATAATCACACTGTCTAACTTTTAGGGTTAAAAACAGAGGTTTTAGTTGCACAACTTTTGCAAAATATGTGGAAGCCACGCTGCCTCATCAAGGCCCCTCTGTGTAGTGCGGTCCTTACTCCGATCTGTGAGAGCCGCCATCTTGGAGCATATGTAGCAAAGGATGAATTGAGTGCAAGTTTGCCAGGAGGTAGCCCAATCCCCGGCACAGGGACACACCAGAAGTCCCACACATTACAATGGCAGCTGAAGGCCTCAATGAGTCCCTATGCCAAATCCAACAAGTGAAACAAATGGCAAACGCAGATTGGCATGAGTTTCTGCACACGCAGTGCAGTGGGTTGTGCCGCGTTTTTGATGCGTTCCGGGCCTTTTTTTAGTTTATAATGGGCGTTCCAGGGCATTTGCATGCATTTTGATGCGTTCCAGAGCATTCCAGAGCAGGGCTTGATGCCATTTTTTTACATGCTCTGGAACTGAACGCTGCGGTGTGAACTAGAGCCCAAAATACCATAGGAATACATTGGACGCAGTTTTGATCTGTTTCGTAACTGCTCTGCACCTGGAACGCGCTTGGTGTGAACAAGGCCTAAAAATCAAGAAGCAGCCTCCATTGTAAGAGATTTCATCAGCATCTGAAATAGCTTATAAACCTTTTATTATAATTATTAATTTTAGGAATTTTTGAAATAATTTTTATGCCAACATGATTGGTTAAACCCAGAATTACTTTTTTTTTTTAACCATTACTTTTCCTGCATGCTGACTTTTCAAAAAGCAAAGAAGATAAATAAGAGCTAGGATGAAGGTTTTAGTGCAGAATATCACTTTTGGTAAATAAACCATTTCCCTAGATCTCTGTATCAGACCAAAAAGAGGGACAACCCGAGGAGAAAAGAGGGACAACCCGAGGAGAAAAGAGGGACGGAGGGATCTGGTTCCCGAATGAGGGACAGTTGAGGGGAATGCAGTACACGGCAACAAAAGACCTCGCACAAATCCCGAACTAATCCCTACAGTAATATTGAATTTGTATTTTTGGGGAAATGACCTGAATGGCAGAAGATGGTTGCTTCAAGCACCCAAACATCTCCGGACTGGCTAATCCTGTTATTTAGTTAATGCTGCAACTATGGAGATAGTAAGTGCTATTCATACGCCCGCGGGGCGAGGTTTTTTTTCTTTTCCCTATTCTTCCTCTTGGTGACTTCAAAGAGGCCTGTAGGATAAAACACAAATGTAGCCCAGACTGCGAGGCTGCAGCTTCCGCTGGCTGAACACTCCCACAGGGCAAGTCTTGGTATGCAGCAGGCTGGGCCCTGGCCTCTGTGTGTACAGTGTGTGTGTGTGTACAGGATGTGTGTCCTCTGTACTATGTGTGCCTCTTTCTCCCCGTGCTGCGTGCACCTTCTTACTGGAAGCGGACCGATGCTCTAAAAATTAATTCACACTTAGATAAATATTTGACTCTGGCGCTGTAATAAAACGAGACTGAAAGCACTGAAAAGGCCACTCGGCTCCTTCGATTGGCTAAGAGAGGTTTGGAGATGTGAATTTGTGTTTTTGTCCGTTTTGCTGTTGGATGAAAGCACTTTTTGGCCGTGTCTATTTTTTTTTTTTTGTCTTAGGATGATCAGATGTCGCACAAAAATGTGCATCGTTTTCATATTATCTGGAGTTTTATATTTGTGAAACATGCTCCTTTTACAGTAGACAAAGTTAATGTTCATGCAAAATTCTTTCTTCTTAAAGCAGAACGCCGGGCAAAAATTTTCTTAAAGGAGAACTATGGGGTTAAGGCTTTTCCCCATAGTTCTCCTTAGGGTAACGGGAGGACACAAACTAGCGTCCTCCCGTCACCCTAGGCTCAGTATACAGCGAGCTGTAGCCCGCGGTATACTGAGACGCCGCAGCTGAAGCGGATCCTGACAATTATGTCTGGATCCGCCCAGCTGCGTGACTGACAGCTGGCTCTGCCTATCTAGAGGCAGAGCCAGCTGTACCCGCCTCCTCCCACCGTCCGTTCCGCCAGTCAGAGCTGGCGGAGCAGGGAGGGGGGAATCCAGCCCCTCCCCTGTCACGGCAGAGAGCCGTGACAGGATCGAGAAGTGAGCGAACGCCGGTATGTGTTCGCTCACCTCCCGATCTACTGAGCCGACCTGTGACAGTCTCATTGTCACAGGTCGGCTAGAACTATGAGGTGAGTGGAAATCACTCACCTCATAGTTCTCCTTTAAACCATTGCAGTGGGGCAGAGGCGCCCCGAGGCAAGGTGACACCCGGTGCGAGTACCCGGTGACACCCCGCAGTGACGTCATCGCGCACGCACATGATGACGTCACGCGCGGTACCGCTGTTACCTGCCGGCGTCCATCACCAAGATAGAGGGTATGCCGCCGGGTCCCCTCCTCTCTCAAGCTACTGTCGGGCTCTCTGTCCAAGCTACTGTCCTTAACCCGGTGCCCGAATTTTCAGAGGGGGGTGACACCAAAATGACTGTCGGTGTCACCCCTCTAATGGTGTCACCCTGGTGCGAGCCAACCCACCTTACCCCCCATGTGACACCCACTTTTTTTATTTTTTCTAGGTGCCTAAAAAAAAAAGAGTTATACCCACCCGAGCCGGTCCTTTCCAGCTGCCTCCTCCTCTGCTGCAGCGAAGATATGTCCCTCAGTGTCCTCACATCCTATACACTGTGTATAGAATGTGATGACTCAAGGATCCTTAGAACGCTGAAGCAGAGGGGGAGAGAGGCTTTAGGGACCAATCTAATAGCAAGCAAGATAAGGATCGGGTGAGTATAACTTTTTTTACCACCTAGATAAAAAGAAGTACTTAACCCTTAGAGTGCGGGGATAGCCCCATTGCAAGGTTTAGGAACATGTTTGCCCGGAGTTCTGCTCTAAGGTTGTTCAACTGTGAAATCGGCCACAGCGCTGGGGATCTCAGTGTGATGTCTGTGGGTAAGCTTAGAAAAGAGAAAGGGAAATCAGAGAATGGGACTGGCGCTGGGTCACATGACCAGTGCCAATGCATTGTGTACTCTGTCTGAGTCAGGTGAAGGATCTTTGGGGGGCTGATATTTAGGCAGAACTCATCAATGACTTCCTGGACAGTGACACTCCATCCCAGCGGTTTTGTTTAGGATAAAATGAGGAAGGGTTAAACCCATGTCCTTAAAGTGACACTAAACTCCGGAGTTAAATCTTAAAAATACATTCAGGTACCTTCACTATGAACAACATTGTAACTTATTTGTGTGTCACTCGGCTGTAGATCCTCCAATCATCTCTGAATTGGTGCTGACACTCTCCTTCCTTCTGGAGGGGGGCTACTTTTGTTCCCCGTGGTCCCTGTGTGTGTTGTAAAGTAGTCACCGCCCCAAGCTCAGTCCCGGGATGGACTACAATCCCAATACAAATTAGTAACTAATTAGACAGGAACTAGTGTGAACTCTCTCCAGCGGGGTCAGAGAGATCAAGAAAAATCTGGTGCTAATACTTGCCCACTTCATCTTTTTTTTATATAAGGCTGCGTTATATAATAAACTCTGGGGACAGAAACTTTCATAAACATATTCATTAGCCACAAAGGATATAAACCCGCTTTGTGTGCGCCAAATGCCTTTACAATCCCAGATATTATGTTGTAAACATTGTAGTGACATCATCACTGTGCTGCACATAGCCTGTGCAGAGAGCTGAGCTGTGGGAGGGACCCAGCAAAGCCCCACACATTACAGGCTTCGTGTAAAAATCTGCAGGGGGGGACAAGACCAGTCACCCTGCTGAAGGAGAGAGCAGCAGTGACCTGTCTTTATTACAGGAGGGGCAGAGACAAGACCAGTCACCCTGCACAAGGAGAGCAGCAATGACTGGTCTGTAGCACAGGAGGGGGCAGAGAGAAGACCAGTCACCCTGCACAAGGAGAGCAGCAATGACTGGTCTGTAGCACAGGAGGGGGCAGAGAGAAGACCAGTCCCCCTGCACAAGGAGAGCAGCAATGACTGGTCTGTAGCACAGGAGGGGGCAGAGAGAAGACCAGTCCCCCTGCACAAGGAGAGCAGCAATGACTGGTCTGTAGCACAGGAGGGGGCAGAGAGAAGACCAGTCCCCCTGCACAAGGAGAGCAGCAATGACTGGTCTGTAGCACAGGAGGGGGCAGAGAGAAGACCAGTCCCCCTGCACAAGGAGAGAGAGCAGCAGTGACCGGTCTTTATTACAGGAAGCTCCAAGCATCACACTGGATCTCTGCACAGATCTGGAAGAAATACGCAAAGCTCACCAATGAAGAATACACATGATTCTTGTATGAGGACAATATTTGCTGATCCCGGAGTCCAGCTTCAAGAAGTCTAGTAGCAGTCTGCTATAGCGGAATGCGTTAGACACAAATGATGTGGCACAGGATATGTAAAGCGTAGTCTCAGGATTTATAGATTTGTTCCCAGAAAAGTTTGCTCAGATAAAAGCCACAGATTCTACATTGTACGGTGTAGGTGATGTCTATCATGTCTGAGGACAGGACAAGCCGGGTAAATATTGTATCTGATTATTCATAATAACGCAGGTTGTGTAGTGATAATCCATGGAATACATTCATTATCAGGAATAAAAGTACTGGACATCTAAAGCCAACCTTGTTTATCTCTTCGGCCATTGAGAGGCCACTGATGATGTCCCCAGCACCTGGCCCATTCCCGGCATCTGGAGACTGATGAGAGAGAGTGGACATTGCACAGCGCAATGCGTCATACAATGTGAACAGAAAATAAATATTACCCA
>NW_017306644.1:209674-212579 GCF_000935625.1 Nanorana parkeri | reverse complement strand
TTAAGAGTTTTTTTCACTTTAATTTCTGTGTAGACTCAACAGGAAATGAGAGGAAATCTCTCCAGAGTGAGAGAAAATTCCCTTGAAGACGGTTGTCTTTGCAACAGGTGTCCCCAGTGGAAGATTTCCCCTCTATTCCTGATCTGTTGATAACTCAGAATTTTGGATTTCCCATCACTTTCTGTCCCAGTGACCATAGTTATCAGGACAGATAGGGAGGGAAAGCCTCCCCAACGAGTACACAGACAGCTACTGATTCATGCCAATCCCTTCACTGGGTTCCATCCCCAGCCCCTCTCTGCCAGTCCCTCCACTGGGCTCCATCCCCTGCCTCTCTCTGCCAATCCCTCCATTGGGTTCCATCCCCAGCCCCTCTCTGCCAATCCCTCCATTGGGCTCCATCCCTTGCCCCTCTCTGCCAGTCTCTCCATTGGGCTCCATCCCCTGACCCTCTCTGCCAATCCCTCCATTGGGTTCCATCCCTTGCCCCTCTCTGCCAATCCCTCCACTGGGCTCCATCCCTTGCCCCTCTCCGCCAATACCTGAAATGGGTTCCATCCCCCGCCCCTCTCTGCCAATCCCTCCATTGGGCTCCATCCCTTGCCCCTCTCTGCCAGTCTCTCCATTGGGCTCCATCCCTTGCCCCTCTCTGCCAGTCTCTCCATTGGGCTCCATCCCTTGCCCCTCTCTGCCAGTCTCTCCATTGGGCTCCATCCCTTGCCCCTCTCTGCCAGTCTCTCCATTGGGCTCCATCCCTTGCCCCTCTCTGCCAGTCTCTCCATTGGGCTCCATCCCTTGCCCCTCTCTGCCAATCCCTCCACTGGGCTCCATCCCCCGCCCCTCTGTGCCAATCCTATCCCGCCTCAACCTAACCACTGAATTTGTACTTCCTCCGTCAGCTCCTCACACGGTTATTACCTCATATCTTCATTTTAGATTGTAAGCTCCCACGAGCCCGGCCCTCCAAACCCTCATTTCCTTCATTGTATTGTAACCGTACCATCTGCCTTTATTGTGAAAAGCGCCGCGCACACTGTTGGCTCTACGTACAGTAAATCCTGTATATTAATCACCCGACAGAGGGTCTCACCCCTCCAAAACTAACAAAGAGAAGTTCGGAATACATCATTGTGTTTGTGAAGTGATTGTTGTGGAATGTTACGTTTCAGTGCAAAGGTTCTCAGGGAAGGCAAACGGCGTCCAATGGACTTGTGTGTAAAATCAGCAAAAGCAACACAATGTCTGCTAGGTGTGTAATACCGACAATCTGTAGCGTGTGATGCTGAATGTACTGAGATCTCGGCGTACCATAATAATCACAATTCTGACAATACTGTATCCTCCTGTAGTATATGTGTAGTACTGGAGGTGTGTGATCATAGTACTGGACGCGGAGAGCTTTGCGGTCACAGTAAGAATTGTGTGTCTGTGTGTATTGTGTGGCGTAGTACAACACATGGTTGAATGGGAATGTTGTATGATGAGGGAAAACAGTGCAGTATACAGAGTGTGGTACTGTATATGGAACTCTGGGAGTTGCATACGGTAGACTACACTATGGCAGATGTATGATATATGGGAAGTGCTGGGGGTATACATATAGTACGGATGTACACTGACACAATCTATATACTGTAATACTATGTAATAAATAAAATCGTGTATATTGCACATTGAAGTGCGGTATGTGGACAATGGAGTATTAGGCATTCAAGTGCACCCTGTAGTTCATGTATACAGTGCACGCTGTGGGGTGATGTATACAGGGTACTTAATCCTCCTGTCCCATCGCACTCCTGACCGGACAAAAACCCAAATCCAACTGGGTGGGTGCGGTGGTGACAACGCATGCCTCCGTGAAATGTAGATAGATGAAAGTAGTCACTCGCACTCCATGATATTAAAGTCAATGCTGTTTATTGACTGAACCGCATGGTCTCCAAACGTCGCTAAGGAGATGTGTGTTATCTCACTTTAATATCATGGAGTGCGAGTGACTACTTTCATCTATGTATACAGGGTAAACGATTGGCGATGTACACAATGCACACTCTATAGGGGATGTACACAATGCACTCTATAGGGGATGTACACAATACACTCTATAGGGGATGTACACAATGCACTCTATAGGGGGATGTACACAATGCACACGCTATAGGGGGATGTACACAATGCATAGTCTATAGGGGGATGTACACCATGCACAATCTATAGGGGATGTACACAATGCACTCTATAGGGGATGTACACAATGCACTCTATAGGGGATGTACACAATGCACTCTATAGGGGGATGTACACAATGCACACGCTATAGGGGGATGTACACAATGCACAGTCTATAGGGGGTGTACACCATGCACAATCTATAGGGGATGTACACCATGCACAATCTATAGGGGATGTACACAATGCACAATCTATAGGGGATGTACACAATGCAAAGTCTAAAGGGGATGTACACAATGCACACTCTATAGGTAATGTACACAATGCACACTCTTTAGGTGATGTACACAATACACACTCTATGGGGGATGTACACAATGCACTCTATAAGGGATGTACACAATGCACACTATAGAGGATGTACACAATGCACACTATAGGGGATGTACACAATGCACACTATAGGGGATGTACACAATGCACACTATACTGTATGTACACAATGCACACTATACTGTATGTACACAATGCACACTATACTGTATGTACACAATGCACACTATACTGTATGTACACAATGCACACTATACTGTATGTAGTCAATGCACACTATACTGTATGTACACAATGCACACTATACTGTATGTACACAATGCACACTATACTGTATGTACACAATGCACACTATACTGTATGTACACAATGCACACTATACTGTATGTACACAATGCAC
>NW_017306644.1:204567-209436 GCF_000935625.1 Nanorana parkeri | reverse complement strand
CCCCTGTGTCTCCGGAGGTCGCTGTGCTGTCACTGTGCACAGGTCAGCCTGGGACGCCCCTGTACCTAGCAGGAATGCGGAGGAGGGGGAGGGGGAGAGTTAACTCCTGGCATGCTGTGTGTGCCGGCGGCAGGGAAGGGGTCCGGGACAGAGAGGGTCTTTCCCACACTGGTCCCACCCTCGGTGCTTCCTCCACCCCCCAGCTCTCCTCCTCTTCTACCTCCTTCCCTTCCCTTCTCCTTCCAGAGCTGGACGCCGCTGCCTCCTCTGTGCCGGCCGATCGCTGCAGCACCTGGGCACCATTGTGCGGGCATGAAGGGGCACAGCACCCCCGGGAGCAGCCAGCGCCCCCAATCCTGCCGCCCATCCCCCTGAAGGACTGAGCCGGGTCCCGCTGACTTGGATTGCGGCTCCTGGCTGGGACTTTGCGCCCAGGATCTTCTGGATTGGACTCTCAGGGAGCTCCAGGCTGGGACTTACTGGAAGGCATGACCGCTGGGATTTACTGCAAGTCCTATGGGCATAGAGAGGTGAGAAACCCCCCCATTGTGCCACATATACCCTATTACCCCACATACACAGTCCATGTATACCAGGCTGAACCATGTACCGCCTATACTCCCTTATTACACAACATACACAGTCCTTTACCAGGCTCTGCTACCTTATTATCCCTCATACACAGTCCATGTATACCAGGCTGGATCATGTACAGGCTCTGCTACCCTATTATCCCTCATACACAGTCCATGTATACCAGGCTCTGCTGCCTTATCCCTCATACACAGTCCATGTATACCAGGCTGGATCATGTACCAGGCTCTGCTACCCTATTACCCCACATACACAGTCCATGTATACCAGGCTGGACCATGTACAGGCTCTGCTACCCTATTACCCCACATACACAGTCCATGTATACCAGGCTGGACCATGTACAGGCTCTATCATTACATACATAACCTTAATTTACTATATTATTATCATGTATGACACCATACATGTGTCTATTGTAACATCCCATGAAAGTGATTTGTTACACTATTACAACATATACAATGCTGGATCCTGTACAGGCTCTATTACTACATACATACCTTGCTTTACTTTATCATAGTCATGTATGACATCATGCATGTGTGTATGTGTTATGTTATTATAGTATCTCATGGAAGGATGTGTTATTTTATTATGACACCCCATGAAAGATTTGTTCCTTTTATTAAAACCTAGACCAGGCTGGATCATGTACAGGCTCTATTATCACATACAAAACCTTGCTTTGATATATCATTGTCATGTATGACATCATACGTGTGTTATTTTATGACAACACCCCATGGATTTCTGTGTTCTATTATTAAACACATGCACAGCTCTGCTCTATACTTTGTTTTGTAAAATGTTACAATATTTTGTTATTTTGTATCGAAGGATCCTCTGTGGGATGACTGCAGCCCATGCATGTGATTCTCTTGTGTGGTACAACTTTGCAGGTCCTGTTATGATAACATGTGCCAGGCTCTGCTGTGTTGCTGTCCTATAGAGCAGGCTGTGCTCGGGGCTGTATTGTATTTCCATATATAAGAATCTGTTCTATTAATATTCCACATACAAGTCTCAGTTTTATTACCACTCCACATAAAAGGCTCCTCTGTAGGATTATTCCCTCTAGCAGCCTCTGTGATATTGTTTTTCCATCTATAAAGGTTTTTGTTATATTATTATACTGTATATTGATCTACAAGGCTCTGCAATAGTAATATTATTCCATATATTGCGGGCGTGCTGTATTAGAATGCCATACACACGGTCTGTGCTGTGTTTTAGCATATAAAAAAAGCTCAGCTGTTATTTCTCCCACGTTCAGGTCTGTGAAGCTTATTTAGGATAATTAGGCAGGTGGCGTGGGCAGGAGCGATTGGAGGGGCTCCGTAAACATTGCTGATTGTTTTTCCTTGCTTCCTGTTTTATTTTCTGTTTTTGTGCCTCGTGCTGCATCTACTTTATATGGAGTGAACATTGTGAGGTGGAGGAGATTAAACATGAGGAAGGCTGGTTTACTCCTCTGTTGTAGTTGCCCACAGTGCCAAGGACGGCTTCCAAATAAACAAAGCCCTGATCTATACACACATTGCCAGCCGGTGCTAATGTTGTGATTGGTGCTTTATAGCGACAAGGCGTTCTGCTTTAATTGTAATGGGTAGCCAGAACCAGCAGGATGCATGCTGTGCCACAGAGCTAACAATCTAGGAGGTGGCCATAGGAGGTTCTGTAGACTGGGTTGTGATTGGTGACTTATAGCGACAAGGCGTTCTGCTTTAATTGTAATGGGTAGCCAGAACCAGCAGGATGCATGCTGTGCCACAGAGCTAACAATCTAGGAGGTGGCCATAGGAGGTTCTGTAGACCGGGTTGTGTTTGGTGCTTTATAGTGACAAGGCGTTCAGCTTTAATTGTAATGGGTAACCCGAACCAGCAGGATGCATGCTGTGCCACAGAGCTAACAATCTAGGAGGTGGCCATAGGAGGTTCTGTAGACCGGGTTGTGTTTGGTGCTTTATAGTGACAAGGCGTTCAGCTTTAATTGTAATGGGTAACCCGAACCAGCAGGATGCATGCTGTGCCACAGAGCTAACAATCTAGGAGGTGGCCATAGGAGGTTCTGTAGACCGGGTTGTGTTTGGTGCTTTATAGTGACAAGGCGTTCAGCTTTAATTGTAATGGGTAACCCGAACCAGCAGGATGCATGCTGTGCCACAGAGCTAACAATCTAGGAGGTGGCCATAGGAGGTTCTGTAGACCGGGTTGTGTTTGGTGCTTTATAGTGACAAGGCGTTCAGCTTTAATTGTAATGGGTAACCCGAACCAGCAGGATGCATGCTGTGCCACAGAGCTAACAATCTAGGAGGTGGCCATAGGAGGTTCTGTAGACCGGGTTGTGTTTGGTGCTTTATAGTGACAAGGCGTTCAGCTTTAATTGTAATGGGTAACCCGAACCAGCAGGATGCATGCTGTGCCACAGAGCTAACAATCTAGGAGGTGGCCATAGGAGGTTCTGTAGACCGGGTTGTGTTTGGTGCTTTATAGTGACAAGGCGTTCAGCTTTAATTGTAATGGGTAACCCGAACCAGCAGGATGCATGCTGTGCCACAGAGCTAACAATCTAGGAGGTGGCCATAGGAGGTTCTGTAGACCGGGTTGTGTTTGGTGCTTTATAGTGACAAGGCGTTCAGCTTTAATTGTAATGGGTAACCCGAACCAGCAGGATGCATGCTGTGCCACAGAGCTAACAATCTAGGAGGTGGCCATAGGAGGTTCTGTAGACCGGGTTGTGTTTGGTGCTTTATAGTGACAAGGCGTTCAGCTTTAATTGTAATGGGTAACCCGAACCAGCAGGATGCATGCTGTGCCACAGAGCTAACAATCTAGGAGGTGGCCATAGGAGGTTCTGTAGACCGGGTTGTGTTTGGTGCTTTATAGTGACAAGGCGTTCAGCTTTAATTGTAATGGGTAACCCGAACCAGCAGGATGCATGCTGTGCCACAGAGCTAACAATCTAGGAGGTGGCCATAGGAGGTTCTGTAGACCGGGTTGTGTTTGGTGCTTTATAGTGACAAGGCGTTCAGCTTTAATTGTAATGGGTAACCCGAACCAGCAGGATGCATGCTGTGCCACAGAGCTAACAATCTAGGAGGTGGCCATAGGAGGTTCTGTAGACCGGGTTGTGTTTGGTGCTTTATAGTGACAAGGCGTTCAGCTTTAATTGTAATGGGTAACCCGAACCAGCAGGATGCATGCTGTGCCACAGAGCTAACAATCTAGGAGGTGGCCATAGGAGGTTCTGTAGACCGGGTTGTGTTTGGTGCTTTATAGTGACAAGGCGTTCAGCTTTAATTGTAATGGGTAACCCGAACCAGCAGGATGCATGCTGTGCCACAGAGCTAACAATCTAGGAGGTGGCCATAGGAGGTTCTGTAGACCGGGTTGTGTTAACCGTACAGCACACAGCATTGCTGAGCAGTAATTCTTAATAACCCTTCAATCTTCAGCTTTGATGAGGCTGCAGAAGAATATTGATTTCTGATTGGTAGCTGTGGCTTTATCCTGTGTTGGTTTGTTTACATTGTATCTTGTACTTCCTGTACACCATTCATTCCAAAGTGCACTTCTGTGCGGCAGGTCGTGTTGCAAGAGTCATGTATATTAATAACTTTTACTGTTGACGGAGATTGACTTGGCGAATGATTTAGATTCCACAACCTGTGCACTTATTTATTTACAACAGTTCAGTGTTTTATTGTGGTCACATGATCACTGTCAT
The DNA here is from genome assembly GCF_000935625.1 of Nanorana parkeri. NCBI lineage: Eukaryota > Metazoa > Chordata > Amphibia > Anura > Dicroglossidae > Nanorana > Nanorana parkeri. Next base: position 205,112 of record NW_017306644.1, on the reverse strand, counting down.
TAGTTGTGGGTTGAGGGAGGGAGTCAGGACAGACTGTTCAGTTCATGAATGACTAGACGGCTCTGCCTTGAAGTGCAAATGATATCTTTTAAAATGCAATCTATCAGCTGAGGCTGGACATGGACAAGAGAGCACCCTTTAGAACTGCGATTTGATTATTAGTCTTCTGACTGCTTCAATACTATTGGGAAGGAAGTCATTGGTGCTCCTGGATAAACATTCGGTACAATTCACTGTCTGGGCCTTTCATCGCAAGTCAGCTAAGCTCTATCCTATGTTTGAGGGTAGCCATACAGGATCCAATTTAATCCCAAGTGATCGTTTCTGTGTTGGGGACAGGAAGTGACATCTGATCATCTGTAGGGAATTTCAGCATGCTAGAAATGAATGTGGCTGATTTATTGTTTCCAGACAAAAAGTGACAATCGCACTCCTGACCGGATGAAACCCACAAAAAAAAAAGTAGGGGGGTGCTGGAAGTGACATTAGAATGAACTTGTCTTGTCACCATGTTAGAATGAACGCGAGGTGCTGTGTCTGTTTCT
>NW_017306644.1:203853-204523 GCF_000935625.1 Nanorana parkeri | reverse complement strand
CTTGCAATAAGACCATTGGATGCACGTCCACTTCTGATGCCCAGGTGTGTGTGTGCAAGCTCCTAAACCCACAACTATTTATATATCATTGCTTCTCCTTGTATCTCTGTGTATAAATATGAAGGTTACAGAATCCTTTTTTTAGAAATGTATAAAGTCCAAGATAAGAGATCTATGGCATCCCGAAAGCTGCACTCCAGGAAAAAAGAATGACCCTTACAGTGGTGCCTCCCCCACGCTGCAAGGGTTAAATTCTCATTAGGTTTAGGGGTAAAGGAATAAGCTGTAATACTTACCTTAGTCCTTGCCCCAGCAGGAATCTTCCATGCTGTGCGACCGGTACCCGAAATTCTCTTCGGCGCTCCGGCCGGCAGTCACATATTGACATCATTTAGTACACTGCAGGACTACTAATCCTGCAATGTAAGGGAGGACAACGACAGCCTGGAGCATCGAAGAGAACAGTAGAGTGTTGGAGCGAGGAGGGTAAGTCATGCAACTTATTCATATACCCCAATGCTGAACAATCACCTAACCCTTGCAGTTTTGGGGGGGCCCAGTGTGGTAGTGCAGTCCTGGAGTTCAGATTTAATTTGGTAAAAAACTTTCTGCAAACCCACAAACACAATATAATAAGATAATGTATATCAGTGTGTGTATGTGTGTATGT
>NW_017306644.1:203004-203808 GCF_000935625.1 Nanorana parkeri | reverse complement strand
TCCCTACGAGCCTGTGTGCGCAAGCCAATGCTGCATTGTTTGGAGGCTCTTTTCAGGTCTAGACTGTATCACTGCAGGGTGCTGCCAGACAAATGCAGAAAATGGAGACTATTGCAAGTGTGCAGACCCTGACCGCCCCTCTCGGTATCCTGTGTGCAATGGATGCTACGTGAAAGGCGAGAAGGGGCAACTGGCTTACACGTGTCCGGGTTAATCTTTTCCTCTGTATACTTTGTACATTGCATCCTGTGACATTTCTGTGACTGACCGTCCATCGAAATATAAACCAAAGTCCCGGCTTTACTCCGGCTGCACAGGATTTGGTAGGAATGATTGGCCCACAGATGCTGATATACCCAGAACATTATACAAATGGGATGGTGCCGGGTCCTATTGCAATGTTTCATACAGGGACAGGCAATGGGCATGCGCCTTTCGTATGATTATCCTGTAATGGGAAAGTTGACATTCAAACAGACCGTGTATATGAATAAGGTGAGAACAGTTTATTTTGGGGCTGCGGAAATTAACGATTCATTTCTCGATTTAATAGTTCATCTTTTTGATCGATTTTAAAAAAATTTTGATCGCTAATGAAAACACTCACCTCTCCGCCGGCTTCCGGGAGTCCCGTCGGAGATCCGGTGACGTCACGGACATCGACGTCACCGGACTCCTTCCCCCCTTCCCCAAGTGGCTCCGTCGGCTAACGAAGGGAAGGGGGGAGGAGTCCGGTGAGGGCGATGTCCCCAAGTGGCTCCGTCGGCTAAAGAAGGGAAGGGGGGGGAGTCCGGTGACGTTGAT
>NW_017306644.1:197574-202941 GCF_000935625.1 Nanorana parkeri | reverse complement strand
TAGCCGACAGAGCCACTCGGGGAGGGGGGGGGGAGTCCGGTGACGTCGATGTCCGTGACGTCACCGGACTCCTCCCCCCTTCCCTTCATTAGCCGACAGGGCCACTTGGGCCGGTGAGTTTGCCCAAAAAAACTGTTCTGCCCTATCAATTTTTAAATAGGTTATACTTACATGTAAAGGGAACATCACTGTGCAGCCTGCCAATTGACATCGAACCTTTCTTCTACAATCTTCCCAGCTGGTCAGTGTGCCCACAAGTGTGGACCAAACTCCAAGGCATTGCCCTACACACATACAGCACAGCAATGAAGTAATAACATGAACTAGGATCACACTAATCCAGCACGTTATTATTCTGAGTTGCCCCACTCAAGCGGCGGCCATATTGAGTGGGGCACGTGAGAATGAGTTCATTTTATTACTTCATTGCTGTGCTGTATGTGTATAGGCCAATGTAGTTGGATCTGTATGTGCGTTATAATTAATCGAAATTAATTGTTTAAAAAAAATTTTGATCGAACAGGAAACTTTTAATCAAATCAGTAACAGCCCTAGTTTATTTGCAAGTTTTTGTTTTTTTTTCTTGGCTCTACATTTTGTGTGTCTAATAAACAAAGCCAGACTTCCAGTAACTCCAGACAGCAAGTACAATAGATAAAGGGAACGGCTAATACCATTCAACACGTTTCCCCTTACCCAGATCTGAGTGGTATATAATCCAGTGCTTCTGGGAGGGACCACAGAAAACCTCCCTTTCATTCTTCACTGTCATTGGTTGTGGCTGTAGCGGGTTTAGAAAGAGGGAGGAGCTCAGAGCAGAGGAACGCTTGTCCGTTTGTCACCCCTGGAATAGTTCTTCATTCAAAAACTTTCAGTTTAAATTGGCTAAATACATTGCAAGCACATCAAAATAGAAGGTGAGCAAAGTCTTACCATTCCGCCCGAGTTCTGCCAGCATGCTGCATAGTGAGATCCTTGCTTTCTGCATGGAAGCGGCGGGCTCTCTGCAGAGGACTGACAATCCCCCGCTGAGTGAGAACCAGAGCTCTCCTGTCAGTGGGAAGTTTAAGCTTTGTGGATTGCAGAGCTATGGGTCTGTCTCAGTTGGGAGCGTGTCGGACCTCTGCAGTGTGGCCACTGCTTTGACACAGAGAGCATGCTGGCAGGGGAAGGGCTTTTATACTCATGTGGCTGCTTTAAAGAGCAAATTAGAAGGCCTTGCACACCTTTTTGTTTTGTTGCGCCTGAGATGTACTCAGCTGCTGTAAACTGAGTTCATAAATCTCCACCACACCAAATTCCTCCGTCGTGATACTGCTCAGGACATTTTGCATCTACATGAATTTTAGATGTGGCAATAGTCACATGCATGTGGAAGACTTACAAATAATAGTGGTTTAGGGCTTCTCCGCCTCAGGATGTCATAGCTGTCAATGGTGAGGATGGGCACAGACACAGCACACCTCCCACAGGCTCCCAATTTTCTTATAAAATGGTGGGCACTAGGGCTGCAGCTAATAATTATTGTAAGAATCAATTAGTTGCCCGATTTATTTTTTCAACTAATCGATTGGTTGTATTAAACATTTTTTTTTTTATCTCTCTCCCCCTCCTCAACCAACTAATCGATGATGAGAATAGTTGCCAACTATTCTCATCATCGATTATGATCGATTTAGTTGTTGGAGCCTTAGTGGGCACAAACAGCAAATTGTTCTGGGTGTCTGATGTTAGGAGGCGAGATTCACATACACTTCAGATGCATAATACAGATGTACAAAAGTGATCAGAAATCAAATCTCTTTTCATATACAAAATCATACACATTGTAGACATATTATCCCAAGCAATACTAAAACCCACAAATATTGAATAATAATAATAATATTGACTTTATATCGTAAGGTTCTGCTAGAGAATATTTCCAGACTGGCATTGTGAGGTCAGCCCTTGAATCGGCCATGTGTCCCCTGGCTTTGTCTAGCAACAAAGTGCAAAGTTGTTCACATGGAGCAGCCGATCACAATTCAGCTTTCTCATGGTACAATTGGGCAAATATTGTCACATGATACAAATGGTTCTGGCAAGTCGAGTGCCGATAATTTTGGAAACTATGGGCAGGATTTTCAGCCTTTGCACTTTGCTGAGGTTTATAATTCTTGTAGCTCCAGATATCCTAAAACATAAAAATGGTGAATGGAAAGAAGACCTTACACTCGGGGCATTCTCTTGTGGCCGGTCACATGACAGATGCCTCGGCCTCTACTAAGGGTGAGAATTCCATTTCAGGTAGAGCCCACTGACTGGCAGGTTTCACCTAAGTGGCAGTCCCTTTCAGGAGAGACCATGTGACCAGGGGCTGGAGGGAGGATGGAAAACCATTTTCCTGCAGGAGAGGTCATTTATTTTTTAGCCTCTTTCGGGATCTGAGATTAATGGAGCACAATCGTCAAGAACACATTTGTTATGGGAGTACTGGTCAGCTGACCTAAACACAATAGTAGACACATTTATGTGGAGTTAAAGGAGCTAGTTTGTTCCATTGACGACAACAGCAGACGAGTCATAAAATGTAGGCGTCCGTCTTTCTAGGTCTCTTGGCTGCCTGTCCTCCTGGGAGTTGTCCCGGCCTGGTAAAGTCATTCTTTATTCCCATCTTGTGTAGTCTATAATTTACAAAAGTATTTTGGCTAACGGATCTAACTCCCCCCCCCCCTCTTCTATTTGTAGAGCATTTAATCTGCACTTACAGAGTGTACTAAAGCATTCGCTGTAGCACAATTGTTTGGCTCCTTGTGCTGCTTTTCCTTCTCCTAGCCTGAGCTTTGCTGTACATGGGGACTGCAAGAGGCTGATGCCAGTTCAAATTCAGGTCCTTACTGCCTGCACTTAAAGAATACATTTAAAGGCATGGTCCGCATTTTAGAACATGTTTCATGTTATAAACATATTCATGTAACATGAAGCATGGCCAAATATGGCATCTCTCTAAAACTGTCCAATCCCCACCCCCACCCCCCTGAATTACCTGAATTGCGGGATGCTTCTTACTGTAGGTGTTGATTGTTACATGAATGCAGCATTGTACAGCAGCATCATCACTTCATGGGGCTTGAGCAATGAAAATACAAACATTTCCATCTGCCACCAAGGTAGAGAGGCTTTGCAGAGTGCGCTGGCAGCGGGGTGGTGACAACACCACAATGGTAGTCCATTCAGCACTTCTCCAGGCCCATAGGTACGGAGGTACAAACCTAGGGGTAAACAATGTAAGAGCCTGCCCATTGCATTGCTCTGCAGACCTGGATGCAAAAATGTAACAAATGCACGTTTTTATTTTACCATTGTTTGTGCATTTATTACATTTTTTCAAAAGGTGGACTATGCCTTTAAGAATGTATTGATTAATACAGAGCGGCATTGATTACTGTCCTTGTGTAGCTCTGGCACTATATGCATTTTGGATTACTCGAGGAAATCAAAGAAAATGTGGAGAACGTGCAAACTCCATGTAGATAGTCAACTATATAACTTATATTTCAGTTTCAATAGATTTCTATAAAACATTTTAAGGCAGGTTAGGCAGAGATACAAAGTCGCATGTTCAGGGCTTGTTCACACTGAAAGCGTGTGCGTCCCAGAGCGGTAGCTGCGATCGCTGAGACTCTTGCCCCTAAGGCCTGCCCTATTTTTTGCGTTTGCAGTGGAAAGGATCGCTGGCAACGTTTTGCCAGGCGTCCGATCGCACTGCGGGCGGGGGGGGGTATGGGTTGGGGGTGTGGAAGCGGTGCCATTGAACGCAAAACTCAAGGGGAAATTTCTCAGTGATTGCGGTGCGTTCCAGCAGCTACCGCTCTGGAACGCACACGCTTTCGGTGTGAACAAGACCTCAGGCTTCTTTTGCTAATACTCCTATACTTAGGAAAATAACAGGACCAGAGTCCTATACAACTTTGAAGTAAATCAGTGCAGTACAAATGGTATCGGAGAGTGTCCGCCCCGGCTGGGTGTGAAGTACACGGATACGTTTTATATGCAGGGTCAGCACCCCACTCTCCGAAATACGCTGAATAGAAAAAAACGAAACCAAGAGAACCGTGGAGGATGTGATTTGTATTTCACTTATTGAATAGTGTGGGCTCATCACTTGGAGACCCGTTACGCAGTACTAACCCCACCATTCCTCAAGCCGGAGGCCAGTCGGTATGTGGTATATCACATTATCAGCTCCCACCGTGTGCCGCGGGAATGGTGAAAGACTACATTTATGCAAAACATCTTGTGCTGTCATTTTCATGTAGGAAAACAGCTAGTGAAGGAATGGGGGGGGGGTGTGACATTTTCAGGTTCTAAGTTCACAAGTGAGATCATTATATGCAGCTCAGGACAGACGTCGAAGAGGCACCATGACTAAAAATACAATTTGGCTGCTTTTACGTAGGAGTCAATAATACAAAACATGAAAACAAATGAAAGATTTTTCAGAAACCTGATAAAACGTGGAAGGTACCTTCAGAGAACTCTCTGCAAAAATCATTTGGATACATTTTTAGGGCCTTTTCCTTTTTTTCCTGCTGCAAAACACACATTTTAACTAGAAATCCCATTGGATGGCTTGCATCTATGCATTGCAGCTTAAAGAAGAAGTCCACTTATTTGTGTTTTTCCCCTGACTTATGATCCCACCCTTGCCCTCCACTGATCTATACTTACCAAAACCGAGGGTCACTACTTTGCTGTTTGTTGACAACCAGTGCTGCAATTCTCCCTCTCCTGGCTGTGTCTCAGAAGACACTAGTCTATGGTGCTGTAACATGCAGATGTGACCAGCAGGGGGAGCATTGCAGCGCTAGATGTAAACAATAGCAGAACTGTGCCACTCGGATCTTGGTAAGTACGGATCTGCAGGGGGGTGAGGTTGGTATTGTTTAGGTCCAGGGTGGGTGGAATATAGTGCACTTATCCCTTAAGGGACACTATGAGAGTTCATTCATATTTGTGCAAATGTGTTTATCAAGCAACATGCACATATAGGTGTGAATTTGCTCTTTCCCAAACTGCTTCAAAAGAGGAGTATGGTCGCCCTGAGCAACAAGTAACCATGGAATTTTATGCCCTCCCTGTCAGATAAATCCCTGAATTCAATCTCTTTGTTCAGATAGATGCAGTTCTTTTTGGTGACTTTTCAGCTCTTTCACAGGTGTGTACGCGGGGGTGGGTGTGTGTGTGTGTGTGTGTGTGTGTGTGTGTGTGTGTGTGTGTGTGTGTGTGTGTCTGTGTTGTCTATAGCAGCCTGGGCTGTCAGATGTTATTTCTCTACTGCAGTTCAGAAAATGTTAATGGATATATAAAAACATTAAATGCCCA
>NW_017306644.1:176983-197500 GCF_000935625.1 Nanorana parkeri | reverse complement strand
GTTTGGGTGTTTCCAGTGAAGGGTGTTATTATGATGGACAACTTTTACATGGCATTCTGCAGCCAGTTTGTCCAATCCAGGAGCCAGCAGGATTTTATCTTTTAGAAACCAGCTCCATTGACCAAAACTAGGGGAAAAACCCTCAAAAGTTGGGCGCCAGCTGTAATTTTTAACGATCACTGGCTACCTGGCTACCTGGGATTTTTCCAGCCCTCATTTTGGACTATTGTTTGCTTGTCACATTGTGACAACAGTTGGGTGAGGGCCCTTTTCTGTTCCAGCATGCCTGTGCTCCGGTGTACAAAGACAAGGTTTGACAAGTCTGGGGTGGAGGAACTTGATTGTCCTGCACAGAGCCCTGACCTCAACCCTCCTGAACATCTTTGGGATAAACAATAGCACCAGTTGTATTCTAGATCTCCTCCCAACATCAGTATTTTGGCTGATTGGGCACAAATTTCCAGACACTTGTGGAAAGCCTTCCCGGAAGAGAAAAGACTGTTCTAGCTGCAAAGTGGGGACAACGCCATATACATTCCCAACAAGCTCATATAGATCTGATGGTCAGGTGTCTACAAATCTTTGGTCATAAAGGGTATTTTCAGGAGGCTACACCATCATATTTCCATTGTTCAGTATTTTTGGTGTGGAGGCCGTGGGGCTGAGAAGTGTTGTAGCTATTCTTAGGGTCCCCACACACCTTACGATTATCGTCCGATAATCGTGGGAAATCCCGCGATCGTACGATGATCGTAAGGTGTGTGGAAGCCGTGCGACCTCTACTACTGTAAGGTCGCACGACTTTAAACTTACGGACATGTTCGAAAACCCGCCGAGCATCGTACGATGTTCGGCGGGTTTGTGGCATGTCCGTACGATAACAGCCGTACGGGCCGGTGTGCGCAAGCCCCTCAGGGGGCGTGGCTTGTGATCATCGCAAGTACGATCTGCCTATGCAACATAGGCAGATCGTACGTTTTTTTAAGTACCTTACAACCATTGCAAGACAGAAGTCTTGCGATGGTTGTAAGGTGTGTGCCCAGCCTTAGGATGATCTTGGAATTGAGCTGTGGTAACCTTCGGCCTTGCCGATCAGTTTGGCATTTTTATCAAATCTTCTGCCTTTCGGACCAACTTGATATTCTAAGAAACCAAAACGGATAAATGTCCAGTTTTTCTTTTTCTTTGTGTGTTTTTCTTTTCATGGTTTCATCACAACCGACTAGCTCTAAAAATAATAATAATAACCCGTTGCCATTAGGATTCCATTCATCTGCTTTTCTTTATCAGTATGATGGAGGAAGACTTCAGCGTCTACAGGTCCTTCTGGCAACAAGGATCATGTTGACCTTCTCCCATTTGTGGTAGCGGATACTTCAAAACACTAAGCCAGCCTGTGAGAAGAAAACATTCCTCGTATTTACAAAGCTTTTGTTCTCGGTTGTTGGTGGTGTTTTAATGAGATCGTGGTGGCCTCACGCAACCTCGTACAGACTCAGGATTTGGGGGAGTTTAGGTTATCTGTGATGCGGCTGGTTTTTGATTATCTCTCTATAAATGGCCGTCTGCTATCTTTTACCATTGGTGTTGAATTATGAAATTGTCGATTAAAAATATGTCTTTCGCTGAGGCCAATAGAACAAAAATGGTTAAGTACTAATCAGCTGAGATAAAGCGACTAATCCCACATACTGGAGGAGCATGTTCTCTGTGAGTAAGGTTTCCCATCATGCACTGAAGACTTGCCATTGACTCGAGTAATCGCTTAAGCTTTTTGGGCTTTTTCAGGAGCCGGGTAGCCAATGCTTCTTAGAGGAGAACTATGAGGCGGGTGCTTTTCACTCACCTCATAGTTCTAGCCGACCTGTGACAATGAGACTTTTTACATGAGATTTTGGAGTGTTTCTGTGGGAATTTATGTCCGTTTAGCTTTAAGAGCGTTTGTGAGGTCAGGTGCTGATGTTGAATGAGAAGACCCGGCCCACAAATGGCATTCCAATTTATTCTAAAGGTTTTCAGTATAGTTGAGGCCAGGGCTCTGTGCAGGACACCACCCTTATGGACCTGGCTTGGTACACCTAAATGCCATCATTTGTAGAGGTGTCCATGTGCTTTTGGCCATAAAGTGTACATAAGCTGTCAATGATGACCTCCTTATGAAACTGCTAGTTGCCTGGCCCTCAGTACTTTTGCATTTACTGAGGAACTAGCACGTAGCCTGTAATATCAGAACACCTAACCTTCATACATGTCCAGGGCATGTGTCCTGTATGACAGCCAGGCATCTAGAATTTATAAGGGTAGGTCACCAATTCTTTATTGTGATTATGGTTGAAGCTTATGATCATAACTCATATCTGGGTACGATAACGTGATTTGTTATTGGTACGTGTAGTGCACTTCTCCAACACTACCTCCACACCAGTGCAAAGCAAACTATATGTCTAGTTGGGGTTTCTTACTTCACTCTGGGGTGTGTTTGTTAGTAAGTTAAGAATTTAATGGTTCATAACCAAGTTTTTTATTTTTATTGCTGCTGAATATAAATAAAACGTTGGTTTATGTGGAGAGCAGATTTTAATTTTCCTTCTATTTCAACAGAAATCAGTGTCACTGTGTGTGTGTCTGGGGGTGAGGGGGGTGGCCTTTTCCAGTGCACAGGTGACTTCCTGTCCAGTAATCCCTTAGGAGGATACTGACAGCTGTCACTTGTGAGTCTCAATAGGTCTAACATGGCAGCTGATAGGGAACAATGGGCTACACAGCTAAGACGTGCTGGTCATGGACTTTTGACTGCAGAAGGTTTTGTCTTTTTGCCTTCAAGCTGCTGCATGCTTGGACCGCCTAAGTATGCATATTTGTGTTAAGCAGAAGGGACTTAAGAAAGACTTGCCTCTGTCTGGTATTGTCTGCGTGCACCTATGGAAGTAAAGATCGCCCTGTCATTTATTTATTACAGGTATTCATATAGCTCCGACAATTTACGCAGCGCTTTACATACTGCACATTCACATCAGTCCATGCCCTCAAGGAGCTTACAATCTAAGGTCCCTCTCAAGAGGGAAATTCTCTTTGGAGATATTTCCTCTCACTTCCTGTTGTGTTTACAGGACAGGAAGTAAAGGGAAAACTCCCCAGTAGGTCATAGATGGCAAAAAAAAAAAAAAAATGGACAAGGGGGTTCTAACCCTTCTTCTACTCTACTCAAAATAAGGAAAACAAATGTTTGTCCTTCATGTCATAAGCGTCACTTTTTATAAAGATTTTATGCTCACCGGCCCTTTTAAACAGGCCGTCGGATTATTTAGCTTTCTCTTAACAGGTCCACTTCAAGTCGATGTTTGGCTTTCGTGAGTGTATAAAATTAGATCTGATGCAGCCCGTGTGCTCCGTGCCTGTGTGGAAAGAGACCACACACCTAGACTGCAGCGCACAGAGTCTGAGGTTGTACTGGGGCGGAGGGGCTGCGAAGGATCTGGGAATCGCTCTTGTCAGCCGCAAACTGTCTAGATTAGGTCACATGATCCGTCCGATGAACCCCGGGATGAGAACACCGCGAGCGGTAATGAACTTTTATCTCTCCCTCCTGCCTGCTGTGGCCTAGAAAGAGAGTGAAAGAAAACAGGGACCGAGCAGGATTCCAACCTCTCCTGAAACGCCGAGACCCGCCGAGCCAACTGCAGAATGTCTCAAAGTGAAAGCTTTCCATGTATTCCTGTATGTTACTGAGGCGCGCCTTTGTCGCTGCATCGCACCTACGTTCTGCCGTCATCGCATTCTGAATTGCAGATTTATATGTGACTTGTTCAGGAAGATTGAAAATCATCAGCTAGACCAATGGTGGTCAGTGTTCTTCAAGTGTGGTCCCTGACATCACCAGCAGTGTCAATGTGGCCAACATACACTGAGTGGCCAGATTATTATGACAACCCCATCACTACTTGGTTGGGCCGCCTGGTGACTCCACGAGATGGTGAAAGGTGATGCGAGGAATCTGACACGGCACTGTCGCCCTTCTGCTGTCTTGTACCAGTCTTGCCCCTCCCCCGTTCTGCCCTAACATTGACTAGTTGCTGACGGCCACAATTCCCACGTTCAGACCCAGATTTTCGGCTGACAGTCCGGTCTTTAAAAACGTTAACAATGAGCCCCTCTTGAACATTTAACGAATTCTGCTGTTTTGCTGATACTCGCTCCATGGCTCCGAGCGCCAACAATCATCCCGCGTTCAAAGGCTGTTAAATCGCGTTCTTTCCCCCGTATCTTCAGAAACAAATCACTTCTACTGTCGTAGTAAACAACCTGCTTCCCTATTTATAATGGTCTGGCCCTCTAGCAACTTCAGCGCCAAATTATAGCTAATTTGCCTACAAACGTCAGGTGGTCATAATAATCTGGCCACTCAGTGTACACCAGTTGTTTCCCCCCATGCTCGATTCCTCCATCCATGCTCAACAGCGTGCATTAGGGATTCCCCCTCCCCCCACTTGCATATTGTATTCTGATGGTGGCGGGTGTGCCGCTGTTAGAATACCCGAACGGCGACTGCATCTGATTGGCTGACGTATTTCAGACTGGCTCCTTCAACAAAAGGCGATTGAAAAAAATCACCTTTTGTCCATGGGAATGGAGGTTGGGCCTGGAGTCCCCGAGGAGGCCACACACGCTGCTCAGATTTTGGCAGAGTCTGCAGAGCTTGGCCAAAATTCGTGCAGCACATGGCCTGCTTAATGCTACAGAAAGCCGTCAAGATACCGCAGACACGCAACAGGAGATGGTTAAAGATTACGGACATGTTACGAGAGATGGTGAAAGAATACAGACATAGTACAGGAGATGGTTAGAGACCAGAAACATGCTGGAGGAGTTGTTGGAGAATGGGGACATGCTTGGGGAGGATTGTCGTAGACTGGAGATACATTACAGCCACAGGCCGCATTAGTGTTCCTCCGGCCCCTTACAAATGTTGCATTTTTGCTCCCTATTTTTTGCTGTATACTGAGACGCCGCAGCTGAAGCGGATCCCAACAATTGTGCCGGGATCCGCCCAGCTGCGTGACTGACAGCTGGCTCCTCCTATCTAGAGGCAGAGCCAGCTGTACACGCCCCCTCCCCCATCCGTTCCGCCAGTCAGCGCTGGCGGGTAGGGGGGAATCCAGCCCCTCCCCTGTCACGGCAGAGAGCCGTGACAGGATCGAGAGTGTTCCCTCACTTCCCGATCTACTGAGCCGACCTGTGACAGTCTCATTGTCACAGGTCGGCTAGAACTATGAGGTGAGTGAAAAGCACCCACCTCATACTTCTCCTTTAAGTAATGACGCCGTGATTCTCCGTGGATCAGACAACGCTGCACGCTCGTATTCAAGAGAACCAGAAAATTGCAATTATCCTTGAATACATTTTGTGGATTTGGCGAGGCATAGAAATGGATTTGCTCATCTCTAACCACAAATATGCAAACCATCGAGCTTCATGGGTTTGAGCGCTGGCTGCACCAGAACTATGTGTGGATACATTCTTGGTGATTGTAGTTACGGTCCCGTAGCCAAGTAGGAGGCCATGAAGACGATGCAGCAAGGAAATTCCTTCGTCCATATGGTCTAAAGCAGAGGTAGCCAAACTCCCGCCCTCCAGCTGTGGTGAAACTGCAAATCCCATGATGCATCTGTCTCCGGGAGTCATGTCTGTGTCTGTGAGACTCGTGCAATGCCTCATGGGATTTGTAGTTCCACCACAGCTGGAGGGCCGGAGTTTGGCTACCCCTGGTCTAAGGCCTTGGGTCTCAACTGGTGGGTCGCGACCCCATGTTCAGTGGGTCACCTCATGACTTTTACTTTTCTGGGAGAGAGGCTCATCAGCCTCCCGCTAGCGGTGTCAGCTTGAGGTGGGATGAGGCTATGGACATGAGAGAGCTCTATTCATACGTGCATTGCTTACAGCTCACGTGTCCTGTAGAGGTGCCTGGACCGGAGTGATGTCACATTCTGGCTCCCGGCACCTCTACAGGGCACGCAGGGGAGCTGTACCAGCACTGCACATATGGATGGAGCTCCGTCACAGCACAGCAGCCCACACTGGGCCCCAGGCTGAGGATCCTCTCCAGTTCTCGTACGATAGGGAGACTGGGTGGACCTTAAAAAGTGAGTGTGTGAGATTGTGTCTGTGGTTGTGTGTCAGTGTTTTTGAGGGCCCGTTCACACTAGTACAGTGCGTTAATCACACAGTCCTGTGTGATTAACGCGTCTTACCACTCAATCGCACCCACCGCGCATTCTTGTGTGAGAGGTGCGTAGCATTGCCATTCATTTGAATGGCACCCCAAACGCGCCTCCCACCCACAGTTCAATCGCCCGCACCGGAACGCACGGTACCGCTATGCCGCGCATTCCAGTGCGGTGCGACTTGGGTCGCGACTTGATGACCAAGGACAAATGTGGGTCCTGAGGTTACACAGGGTGAGAACCACTGATCTAAGGACCGGACCTGCTTCACACTGGGGTGGGGTATGTTAGTCCTTCAAGACAAGGGACTCTTGGAGGACGCACCACCTCCTCGACCTGTGGCCTCATAAGTAAAGGAATCCATATACTAGTTATATGAATATTATTATTCTGACATCCCTACATATTTCATAAATGATTGACGTCGGTGACTGAACTTTGTATGAATGTTTTTCTTCTATGCCACTGTTTTTTCTCGCTGCAAACCAGTTTTCTTTTCTGTTCATAAACAAACATTTTGCTTCGCGCCGCTCACATGCCTCCCCAGCCCTCATCTGTTTTCCATTTGCTGCGCGCATTTGGACAGTAGTTTAAACCGGGAAAGCGGGCCTTTTTTGGGGGTTTTCTAACACAAATGTTATGTTTGGCCGTATCCAGTCACAGCAAATATTTCTTTCCTCTGTTGTTTTTTCTTCTTCTTCTTTTTGTGTGCGCGCGCTTGCGGCTGAACGATGTGAAAAGGCAACTGTCGGCTCCGCTTCATATTGTATGTGTTATAGGTGGCTGGAGGGCTCCCTGAGATGAGCAGCTGCTTTCTGATCCGGCTCATAAATTATATCGAAAGTCCAAATAATCCGAATCTTCGGAGCTGTTCCTGGAGACTGTGTCTGGAAAAAGGATCACTGCTTTAAGTGACTTCTAAAAAAATAACAATGAAGGTTCACTGAACTTTGACTTGTTTGTCATATTGGTGTGCTGGTGACATCTCTTCACAACAATCTTTGCCTAACGCGGCGCCATCCGCAGTCATTGCGAGCACCCATTTACTTCATGGGAAGTCCGGTAAGGTGTGCTACAGGTGTTCGGACATTTGGAAAAAGGATCCGCCGCCTCCAACTTGAATAGGTTTTTTTTTCTTTGCGTTTTTATTTTTTGTCGTTTTGAATTTATTGCTTCAATTTTAATCTTTAAATCTTTTTGGATTTCTTTTTCGGTTCTTGCTTTTATTTATGTAATTTTTTTCAAATAGATGTTTATTGAGTTTAACACTGCACATAGACACAGACATGTTACAATGCCAACCGATGCCTGTGGCAAACAGGTCATCCATATTCAACAAAACATATAGCACATGGAAAGTATCACAGTAAGGTCTGGTTAACACCTAGGCCAGTGGTGGCGAACCTTGGCACTCCAGCTGTGCCAAAACTACAAATCCCAACATGCATCTGCCTCTGGGAGTTATGTCTGTTGCTGTCAGAGCCTTGCAATGCCTCATGGGACTTGTAGTTCCAAAACAGCTGGAGTGCCAAGGTTCGCCACCACTGACCTAGGCGTATGGAATATGCGTGTTCATACGGCCTGTAATACGCCCAGGTGGGAACCATACCCATAGGAAATAATGGGATTTCGGTGTTTGAGCGTTTTGCAGAGCGTTCGAACGCGCTACAAAACGCCCCGGTGTGAACCGGGCCTAAAAGGATCATGACGCTGCCTTAGACTTGTGCTCCAATTTTGTAGGCCTCGCCTTCAGCCTGACTGGAATTGTGTGAGAGAAGAATGTCATTTGTCCAGAGGTAATATCGGTTGGTCACAAGACACAACGGAATATTGTGGAGTGGTAATGTGCAGCTGCTTTGGGTTGGAATCCCGGACGGACGGAGGTTTCGGGGCCCTAGCCTCTTGCTCATATGTTGGTATTTGACACACACAAAACAAAATGGACACAGAGAAGTGATGAGGGCTCTGTGGGATACTTTTGGAATCGACTTGGAAACGCAGCCAAGAGAACAGCATGGGGAAGGGCCGGGTATAAAAGGTTTTTTCTTAATCACCAAGGAGCCCCCAGCCATAGGAATGTGTCAGTTTATCCCTCTCTGTAGGAAACCTGTCAGCTCTGCTACCTTCTCAAAGGTAAACTCAGTGGGAGATGGGCCAGCATCAGCTCCCACCATAGAGACAAAGGCAGGGCCCGGTGACAGGCATGGGGCTGAATTTAATGGGTGAGAACCAAGAGGTTCCCGTACTTATGTGACATGCAAGTTCTAATTTGGACCCTGATTATCACCACATTACTGGACTGCTCCGGACGATTACAAAGTAAAGTTTGACCTATCAACACATATATTTCCATGCTAAGTGCAATATACCGCATTACGTGAAACACTTCCAGGTATTCATTACCGATCACAGAGATCACAGGTAATGCTCATGACAATGCCTTCATATGATATTCTCTCCATCTTTGTTCAGACATCATCCAGGGTAACCATCTAGTTCCAGGCCTGAGATAGGGGCTCAGAGAAATGTCTGACGCAGATCAGCCCCTGCTACATCTTCCTACCCTGTGACTACAAAGTTACAATGTACCGTCTGATCACTGTGGGAGGGAAGACTGAGGAAATGCTTCCACCTGCATGCAGCAGACTGATCACAGGGGTAGGAGGGGGGTAGACTGAGGAAATGCTTCCACCTGTATGCAGCAGACTGATCACAGGGGTAGGAGGGGGGTAGACTGAGGAAATGCTTCCTCCTGCCTGCAGTAGACTTATCACTGGAAGAAAGGAGACTGGGGTGATGCTTCCTCCTGCCTGCAACAGACTGATCACTGGGGGGAGGGGAGACTGAGGAAATGCTTCCTCCTGCCTGGAATCATTGCAACCTAGCCAAAGTCACTGGACTGGAGCTCAGTCACTGCGTTTTATTGATATAAAGTGGAGTTTTATTTTTTTAGAGTTATACTGTTGCTGTATATTGTAACATGTGAGGAATTTATTGATGCAGACTTGTAAAGTTTACTATAATGTCATCAAATACAAATCTCTCTGTGTGTACTGCCTTACCTGGCAATGTTTGGATTTTGATCGGCCAATCCTGTGCTTTGCACACCTGTGACACGCTGCACAGCATGCAAGATCTACTTCCTGTTGGAGGTGGAGCGGGGTGACACGGGATTCCCGATTTGCTGAATCCAGAAATAAGTGTCACTTGCTGGGCTGTGCAGAGGTGTGTAAATCACGGATCAGCTGTACAGAATTATAAATCTTCTGGCTGGCTGCTGAGGGTTCATCCACACGGATATTCCAGACTCTGCCCCCCCCAGCAGTGTATTTCTAGGTTGGATATGGCCAGGCACTTGCATTCAGGAAGTCTGTACAAACCAATAACAGGCTGTCGCTGTCTGGGGCATTCAAGGAGCAATGACATGCAGCCATGGACAGATGACGGCTCTGTATGCAGATTCTGTGTCCAGAGCCGCTCCTCTGTCCCCAACACAGGTGTGCTCTCCGTGTGTTGTCACAGCTCCGGAGCCTCCCAGCCTGTCATTGGTGTGTACAGGTTGAGTGGTCCCAGCTTAATGTCAATACCTGGCCATACCCACCCCGGTAATACGCAGATCTGGCCGGGAATGACCCATAAAACAGTAAGCGTATATTAAGTTCAACTGAGCACTTAGCTGAGTGTAGAGCATGACCTCCAGGAGAATTTGCTGGGCTTTGTAGTGTAAATAAAGCCGTAATCTACTCCTGCTTCTCCCTTCCTATAGATATCACCAGGCCTCAGTGTAGACTCGCACACGGCTAAGATGGTATCTTCCAGCTCACTCAAATTACCATTCCTGTACATTCCCACCTCGTTTCCCGGAACTCTGGACTTTCATACTTCTCATTTCAAGTCAGAAGTTCAATCTTTGTAAAAAGAAAAAAAGTAAAGCTCGCGCCCGCGACAACCAACCAGGTGCCAAGTTTCCGAGCGAATGTTAGAGAATGAAGGTTACAAGCTGATTGGTTGCAAACATTAAAGGAGAACTATGAGGGGGGGGGGGGGGGTTTTTCCCCCCCCTTTAACCCCATAGTTCTCCTTTTAATACCCTTCCATTTGTCCAGTTTTCTTCAAGTAGACCTTCAGTAACTTTACAGGCCTGCGCGGATACGTCCCTGAATGAGGATAGAAGTCACCAGCGCTCACTTGTAATGTGCAAAAAGCATAGCACTTTTATTGATGCGTTACATGTGTCAAGAAGGCAATGTTTAGGGGCCGCGCAGGGTCCCTTGAGGGCGACCGCACAGGGTCCCTTCATCAGGGCGACCGCACAGGGTCCCTTCATCAGGGCGACCGCACAGGGTCCCTTCATCAGGGCGACCGCACAGGGTCCCTTCATCAGGGCGACCGCACAGGGTCCCTTCATCAGGGCGACCGCACAGGGTCCCTTCATCAGGGTGACCGCACAGGGTCCCTTCATCAGGGCGATATCGTCACGGTGTCGCCCTGATGAAGGGACACTGCGCGGCCCCGAAACGTTGGCTTTGTGACGCATGAATAAAAGTGCTATGCTTTTTGCACATCACAAGAGAGTGCTGGTGACTTCTATCTACATTCCTAACCTGTCACAATGTACAGCAAAGTTATTTTATCATTCCAGTGATCGGACTGCAACATTGTAACTTTGCCGCAAGTCTCAAGGCGAGCGAGAAATGCACATGCAGCGGGATTTACATGATTGTGCCATTTCTAAGCCAGAGAGAGGATGCTGATGTTGCACATCGCCTGGACAGAGCTGTTGAGGGGTAATGCCTGGAAGAGTTCCTTGTGGCTTAAGCTGCCCGTACACATAGTTACATAGTTACATAGTATTTGAGGTTGAATAAAGACATTAGTCCATCAAGTCCAACCTATTAGGATCTCATTCTAGGAGTACCCGTACCCCTGTATATTACGGTCCCTTAAGAAATCGTCCAACAGATTCTTGAACAATTCCACATTCTTTGCTGAAATCACCGCCTGTGGCAGTGAGTTCCAGACCCTAACTGATCTTACTGTGAAGAACCCCCTTCGCCCCTTGTGCTGGAATTTTTTTTCCACCAATTTTAGGTGATGGCCTCTAGTTTTTGTAACGGAGTTAATTTTAAACAGTTTATCGCTAATGTTGCTACCACCATTGAACATTTTGTACATGGAAATCATATCCCCCCTTAATCTCCTCACCTCTAATGTGAACATGTTTAAATTTAGTAGCCTCGTCTCGTAGCTCTGGTCCTCCATACCCCTAATTAGTTTGGTTGCCCTTCGCTGGACTTTTTCCAACTCAAGGACATCTTTTCTTAGTACTGGTGACCAGAACTGGACCGCGTACTCCAGATGAGGTCGAACCAATGATCTATAAAGTGGCAAAATTATAGACTTGTCCCTGCAATACATCCCCTTTTTAATACAGGACAAGACCCTGCTAGCTTTGTTTACAGCAGCCTGGCACTGCAAACTACCTTTCAGTTTGTGGTCTACAATGACCCCCAAATCCTTCTCCATTTCTGACTTCCCCAGCGGCATACCCATAATTGTATAACCCATTTGTTTATTTTTAATTCCAAAGTGCATTACTTTGCATTTATCGACATTAAACCTCATCTGCCACATTAATGCCCACTCCCCTATTTTATCCAGGTCCTCCTGTAATGTTATAGTGTCTAAGTCCGTGTCTATTACCCTCCCTATTTTGGTGTCATCCGCAAACACCTTACGAATATCGGGCGATCTTCGTTTTGAGATCGCGCTTTCGTCCGATATTCGTAAGGTTGATGGGGAATCTACAGCCGCAAATACTGCGCAATCGTACGACGTTCGTCCTTTCCAGCAGGTTAGAAAACTTCGGTCGATCGTACGATTTTCGCAAGGTCGGTGGCGTTTACGCGCGTCAAAATTCGCACGATTAACACCGCTCATGCGCAAACAAAAATCCGCGCTGACGATTAACGCAATTCGTCCAGGTGCTTTCTGCTAAAGACCGCTAATTGAACTGTGCGAGGGTCGGTGCAGGATGGGGCCGCCATACATAACTCGTACGACGGTTCGACCATCGGACGGAAAATTTTCACCCGATGATTGCAAGGTGTACGGGCAGCTGAAGCATACATGATCTCAACCTGGAAAACCTATCTGATGATGCTAGGCCTATTTGAAGCGTCAATTCTGATTGGTGGAGCCCACCGGTCCTCTTTATAGGGCTGATGAGATCTGAAGTATAAATGTTGCCCGTGGCAATAATATTGTTTGTTTCATCTGAATGTGGAAAGCGGCAGCTGTGGGCAGCAGCTTGGCTCTCGCTCCCTATTTACAGGTCAGCCCCACAAGTGCCTCCAGTCATGTGTGGGCTTTCCGCGGCGCTCACATAAATATTTCTGCATGTTATTAGAAGCTCTTTATAGAAGGAAACTTGTATTTTAGGTTTGCTGACCCGAGTAGACACTGTGGACTCACACGAGTGCCCCCGGCGGCGGGTAATTGAGAAGGTTCCTGTGTCTCATGTGGGCGCGAGGGTCTTCTTTAAATAAATATCTGTGGGAGAAGTTTGGCACAGCAGGCCTGTGTGTTGCTCTCTGGTGAAGTGCTCCGTGTTAACGGGTCCCCTGTTTATTTTGCTCTGCGCACTCTGTGGACTTCTGCTGCTCTTCAACCGAGAGAATGTAAAATAAACCCGGCCAGCTCCCAGCAGCTGCTGCTGCCTCCCGCCAGCTGCTCTTCCCCATGAATGCCGGACAATGTCGGCCCAGCAAGAGCTGCTTACCGCTGTCTATTCCTCCACCATATGGGCTTCCAGTGCCCTGCACTGTGCCAGTGAGCGAGCTGGGAAGGGGCACTCGGGGCTGGACTAAGCATTAGGTATGGCACCCTTTGCCAATGGGTACCCCTGATCCGAGGTGTGCTCAGGGACTTCCCTCTGCTCTTCTCTAAGGTCTCCCTACAACAAGGCCCAGAGGGAATCCATGCCTTGTACACACAATGAATACAATTACCACGCGTCTCAGAGGCACACTGAATGATTCAGCGGTGTATATCTAGTGTACTGCATTACTGCCTGTTCATGATTCTCTAATGTATATCAGTGTACTGCGCTGCTCCCTGTCCATGATTCTATATTATATATCAGTGTACTGCGCTGCTCCCTGTCCATGATTCTATATTATATATCAGTGTACTGCACTGCTGCCTGTCCATGATTCTATGTTATATATCAGTGTACTACGCTGCTGCCTGTCCATGATTCTATATTATATATCATTGTACTGCGCTGTTGCCTGTCCATGATTCTATATTATATATCATTGTACTGCGCCGCGGCCTGTCCATGATTCTATATTATATATCAGTGTACTGCGCTGCTGCCTGTCCATGATTCTATATTATATATCATTGTACTGCGCTGCGGCCTGTCCATGATTCTATATTATATATCAGTGTACTGTGCTGCTGCCTGTCCATGATTCTATATTCTATGTCATTGTACTGCGCTGCGGCCTGTCCATGATTCTATAATGTATTATCCGTGTACTGCGCTGCGGCCTGTCCATGATTCTATAATGTATTATCCGTGTACTGCGCTGCTGCCTGTCCATGATTCTATAATATATATCAGTGTACTAAGGAATCTAATAAACTAGAGTGTTGCTTGTACATGATTCATCAATGAACAGTGTATGTTTTATACTGCTGCCTGTCAGTGGTTCAGTAATGTATATGTCCAGTGAACTATACTGTTTTCCTTTCCATGGTTGGATAATGTATATCCCGTATACTGCACTGCTGCCTGACTAAAACGTATAAATCTCTGACTATACCGCCATCTACAGATGATACAGAAATGTATATCCCATGCAGCACCTGATTCAATGATGTGTGTATAGTGTGTGTCCTAGTGATTACTGCCCATGATGATTGTGTATAGTGTGTCCTAGTGATGATGACACAGCGATGTGTATCCTGTATACTACAATCCGTATCTGTACTGTACTGATTCTCTATTCCATGGTCAGAATAGCGCCAGCGCCGTGTCATTCACTGAGATCTCACCGGGGTAATAGAGTGACTGTATTACATCATTAGGTGACACATGTTGCAGTAAAGAATACAGAGAACCCCAAATCTAGTGACTTGTTTCTGTATAATGGTTTCCTCTCACATTGGAAGTGTAAGTGACGTACTCGGCAGTCAGGCGTGAGCTCATATTTTTGGTGTCTTTTTTCTTTTTTTTTCCAGACTGTGTCGTCTCCCTCCTTTTCTCCTGGACGTTTGCACTGTTCATCGGTGTGACACAGCGCTATGCATCCTGGGCCGTGGCATCCACTACTTTGTTTCTCGCTTCTGTTGCTGTGCACACGTGGAGATTCAGGTACGGAACTCGATGGTCTTGTCTTATATTGTGCTCCTGAAGGAAAAATGAAAAGTATAGTGGCCAATCTCCATGTAGAGTGTGTGTGGGTGGCTACTTGGCCCAGCTCAGCTCAGTCTTCTCATCCATACGCTGTGCTTTTTATCTACCGCGTTTCCCCGAAAATAAGAACTAGCTGTGACCGTTCCGGGGCCGGTGGTGGCATAAGGGGGAACTTGAAGAGCTGCGGGAGAGAATCAGCGGTGCCAATGAAGCCAGCGCTAGCGTAAGCGAGGCGGCACCGGAGGGAGCAGAGCCACACAAGTTGATGCTTTCCTCTATAGCGCCGGCTCCTGTCACAGGCGAAGTGATACCAAACTCACTCCGCCTGTGAGGAATCGATAGGGAAAGCGTGTTTCGCTCATTCTGGTTACCAAATTGCTCTTGGAAAGGTACGGCACCCCTGATTGCCCTGATCACACTATTCTTAACATTGCCATTTTGGATTATTTAATGTGGATTTGCATTCACTTTGGATTGTTGTACATTAAAAAAAAAAAAATAAGACCTACCCCGAAAATAAGACCTAGTGTATTTTTTGGGGCCCCAAAAAAAAGACAGTGTCTTATTTTCGGGGAAACACGGTAAGAGTCCTCTCCTATCCAACCTGTGTCATTCCATCAGTACGCTGTACCCCTAATATGACCCTCCTTCAGCTAACCTCAGACCTTCCATATCTTATTTTTATTATCACTCTTCAATTATGTATCAACCTCAATCCTCATTCCGTCAAGAAGCCTTACAGCTATGCTTACTCTTTAGTCATGCCCCCCCGCCTAAATTATCTCTATCTTTGCATGATACCCTACTTCTTATATCACTCATGCCCTTCACCCAAATAATCTCCATCTTGGTATCATTCCCTCAAATGCCCTATTACTTATATCACTCTCCACTCATGCCCCTCACCCACATAATAATTATTACTGTTATAATATAGGATTTATATTGTACCAACAATTCGCACAGACATTATAGTTACAATACAAATCAAGACAAGATGGTAAGGAGGGCCCTGCCCCTGAGGGCTTACAATCTAAAGGGGAGGGGCCAGTGATACATGTGGAGGGAGCTGTGTGGGGATGAATTGTCTGAGAAAGAGTTCAGTGGTTAGGTGGAGGTGGGATAGGCTTCCCTGAACAGATGAGTGTTCAGGGATAATCTCCATCTTCGAATCATTCCATCAAATACCTTACTTTATATATCATTCTTTACTCAGGCCCTTCATCCAAATAATCTCCATCTTGGTATCCTTCCATCAAATACCTTTTCTTGTAATACTTTCCCACTCATCTCCCTCATCCACCTAATCTCTATTTTCATATCATTCCATTGACATGCCTGACTCTTATTATCACTCTGCACCCAGGCCCATTCTCCAACTAATTCCACCTTATGTCTTCCGTGTTGAAGCCTTCCTCCTTGTATCACTCTTCACTTGTCCCTCATCCACCTAATCTTCATCTTTATCTCATTCCATGGTGACACTTTACTCCTAATGTCACTCTTCACTCGTGCCCCTCACCCCAGTAATCTCCATCTTCTATGAATCCAGGAAGATATCTTTTTGTAATGTTGTTCCCGCTCATGTTCCTCATCTAACTGGTTCATCTTCATATCCTTCCACGAATCCTCCAAATATCACTTGTACTCCACATCCAGTTAACTTTCATATCATTCCAAAAACCAGGCTTCAGCCGTCCTTTAGAGTTCATTTCTTATACCGCTTTCGATTTATATATAACATTGCCAGAATGGATTGTACATCAGATCTGACCCCTTGGTTGTAATGTAACTTGTTTTTGTTTTGTTTAGATGTGACGCCCCGATTCCTGTCTGAGCCCCTTTCCACTGTCCAGAAGCCTGGCGTGCCGGTCACGTTATTATGTGCTGCTGAACCGCCGTGGTCCCATATTTCTTGGTTATTTAACGGGAGACTTTTGGACAGAACTCGGGATGGGGACATTCAGCCTGGTCACCTGACCATCTTGTCTCTGGGTCTGCACCATGCTGGCCGATACCAGTGCACGATCAACACCAGCAGAGGCTCTCTTATTAGCACCCCTGCCAACGTGTCGGTGGCATGTAAGTATTCTACACACCAGGCACCTAATGGTCATGTTGGAATAGAGGAGAATAACCTGAATAAGGTTGTAGACATGATATGTAAAACCTTCCATGACTGTATTCTCTTTATTCTAAGTGCTAATCTCCCTGCACACCACAAGTCATGGTTCCCTCATCCATATAATATCTGAAGGGTGTTTCTCTGATGCTGCATGAATGGGGAATTTGGTTGCTAGCGGAAAGCCTCATTTACATCAAGTCTCCATGATGCTGAAAATAATGAAAGAGCATTGGGCCTTGGCTCCAATTCCAACCAATTCCGCATTAATCAGCCAGAATTCCAGTAACGCATGTCCAGCAAATAATTTAATGTAGTCGTTGTTGGTAGATTCATTCAAAATGCCGGGCGGCAAGCCCGCTGATAAGCACATTGGCCATTACAAGCAGACATCCATATTTTTATTAGCCCCCTGCTAGTGAATACAACTACATAGCTAGACCATTGTTAATCTTAACATTGTGCACAGTGCTTTCTATGTATATGACCATTCTCTTCCTTGTCCTGCAGATCTGGGAGACTTTGAATCGGTCTCTAGAGTCTCTGTGGTGGCTGAAGAAGGAAGCACGGCCATTATAACATGTGGTGTTCCATCCAGTGTTCCGCGTGCTCAGATCCATTATCGAGTGAGGGGGAAATGGCTGGACAGATCAATCTGCTCGCGGTAAGTGTGTGAATATCTGGACTGGAAGCTTATTTATGGGATATTCTGAGCAGCATGCGCTCAGGTAAGAATCTCTTGTGACCCGAGCTACAACACCTGCAATTTCCTAAATCATCTTGGTTGAAATGAATGGACATTTAGCTTGCATAATATCAAGAAGTAGTACAAAAAAGGGTGAACCAGACGCGAGACAAAGTTCTGTTCTGGGAAGACCATTTCAGAGCCTGAGCACAGGATGTCACATGGAGCCCCAGGACTTCCCAAAAGGTTTCTTGAAAAATTAGAACTTTCTGTCTCTTAGATAAGTAACACTAATCAACTTTGGATGTCTGTAAGTGGGACATTCCTTTCACTGACCACCATTGTGAGGAGTATTCTTCCCTCTGACCACCAGTGTATTGGAATCCTTCTCTCACTGACCACCAGCGTGATGGAACCCTTCTCTCACTGACCACCAGTGTAATGGAATCCTTCTCTCACCGACCACCAGTGTAATGAAACCCTTCTCTCACTGACCACCAGCGTGATGGAACCCTTCTCTCACTGACCACCAGTGTAATGGAATCCTTCTCTCACCGACCACCAGTGTAATGAAACCCTTCTCTCACTGACCACCAGCGTGATGGAACCCTTCTCTCACTGACCACCAGTGTAATGGAATCCTTCTCTCACCGACCACCAGTGTAATGAAACCCTTCTCTCACTGACCACCAGCGTGATGGAACCCTTCTCTCACTGACCACCAGTGTAATGGAATCCTTCTCTCACCGACCACCAGTGTAATGAAACCCTTCTCTCACTGACCACCAGCGTGATGGAACCCTTCTCTCACTGACCACCAGTGTAATGGAATCCTTCTCTCACCGACCACCAGTGTAATGAAACCCTTCTCTCACTGACCACCAGCGTGATGGAACCCTTCTCTCACTGACCACCAGTGTAATGGAATCCTTCTCTCACCGACCACCAGTGTAATGAAACCCTTCTCTCACTGACCACCAGCGTGATGGAACCCTTCTCTCACTGACCACCAGTTTAATGGAACCCTTCTCTCACTGACCACCAGCGTGATGGAACCCTTCTCTCACTGACTACCAGTGTAATGGAATCCTTCTCTCACTGACTACCAGTGTAATGGAATCCTTCTCTCACTGACTACCAGTGTAATGGAATCCTTCTCTCACTGACCACCAGTGTAATGGAATCCTTCTCTCACCGACCACCAGTGTAATGAAACCCTTCTCTCACTGACCACCAGCGTGATGGAACCCTTCTCTCACTGACCACCAATACAGGAGAGCATTTCCATGATGACTCATTTAAGGGGGACACAACAATGACCACTGACATGAGGGGACACGTTTCCACTGACCATCATTTCTCCAGTGAGCATCCAGGTGATGAAAGACAATTTATGATGGTCACTGTCTGCATTTCTTTTCTGACCATCGTCCCCATTCCTTTAATTTCCATGTTCATGATGATGTTGTATAGAGCAGACCCGGGCGTCAATCACCCCAAATTCGTCTTTTATTTATTTTTATCTCTCCGCTTATTCTTCAGGCTGATGTACTTTGACCTGTAGATCTGGTCATTATTAACGGGGGTTCCCTGACACCAGAAAGTTATTGTTAGGGGGGTTCCTCTATGGTAAAAAGCTTGTAAATTGCCGTTACAACCCTTCCCCGCTCTATCCAATAGAGGGAAAAGAAAATTTTGGTTATAAACATGTGATGTCTCCTATTGGCAGAAAGTAACTCTCTTCTCTGTTCTTTCATTAGATAAGTACCTCATCCTGCCCTCTGGAAACCTTCAGATAGTCAATGTGACATTGGAGGATCGGGGACCCTATAGATGTGCCGCGTATAACCCAGTCACACATGAGCGGAAGATAAGCCCTTCTGTTTACAAGCTTGCTGTTACCGGTGAGTAGTAGTAGTAGTACAAACGTACTGGTGCCATGGTTGTTTTTGATGATGGCTTGCTGTAGATGAAATGTAAATGTCCTTTTTTTTTCTAAATAACCTCAATACTAGGGATGCACCGATACCAGTGCCGATAATTGGCATTTTCATGAGAACTACCAGGGTGGCAAGGGTTGCAGCTGGGACCGGGCTCCGGCGCTCCACCACTGTCCTGAAAAAATTAGTCTGTATTGTTTTAGAAATGCTGTCACATGACAATAAACAAAAATGTATCAGTACTTGTATATGTGAGGACTTGGACGAGTATCAGTACTTGTACTCGCAAAACTGGTATCGGTGCATCCCGATTATATATTTATAAAAACAAATCATACATTATAACAGAGATGTACAAATCCCTGGAGCTCCGTGTGCTCCTTACACATGACAGCGGCCTCCTAACTTTTGAATGTTTCTCTAGTCTAGTCCTGGAGCTGGAAAAGTATCTGTACTTGTACCGAGCATGGTACTTGGGATCGGTGCATCCCTACTCAATATACTCGGGGGCTTATTTTGCTGGTATATGAAACGGTTTTGAACAAATCTGGATTTTTCTTTTTGCCGGATGTCCTCATTTATTTTTGGAGATTCTTTTTATTTGTGCCGTTTCCTGGCACAGCCGGTGCGGTTCTGCGTTAGATTTTACACCCACATTCCCTGGCGTTGTGTCTCTGTATACGGCCTACATAAAGTCCAACTTGCATGACTTTGGATGTGTCAATGACAGACAATATTCTATACAAAGGATTCATTCCGTGCACTTCAACCTGGACCGCCGTCATTGACATCGAATGTCTGACCCGATAACATTCATCAGTTGCATTTGTGATGTTCATCCAAAAAACATGATTTTCACAAGTACGGGACAGACAGACATAATCTGAAAGGATTTGATAAACAATCTGCATATAAAAGCTTTTCTGGAACTGTATTTGTATTTTTTGTTTTATGGTGTAATGGTAAAGATCACATGTGGCCGAAGGCAAATGCCGGTAGTAACACCTTGGAGAGGCGTTGGGAGTTTGTTTTTCTATTTGGCAGAGCTCGGATAAGCATCCGAACTGTCTTACCTGTCCAAATATTTGTAAATCTGTTCAGCCGCTATTGAAATTTGCACCCCC